>NC_026003.2:1859342-2058159 GCF_000442705.2 Elaeis guineensis
TACAAATGATCTACCCAAAGAATGAAGGTATGATCACAATCATCCCAAGAAACTAATCATTGGTGATCCTACACATGATGTAAGAACTCGCTCTTCACTTAGAGATGCATTCAATCATTTTGTTTTGTCTTTCATCTTGAACCTAAAATCATAGATGAAGCTGAAAAAGATTATAATTGGATAAATGCAATGCAAGAAGAACTTAATCAATTTAAAAGAAATAATGTATGGATTTTAGTTTCAAGACCTAAAAATTATTCAATAATTAGCACAAAATGGGTATATAGGAATAAATTGAATGAATATGAAAATGTGATAAGAAATAAAATGAGATTAGTTACAAAAGGTTATAATCAAGAAGAAGGAATTGATTTTGATGAGACCTTTGCACCTGTTACTAGATTAGAAGTAATTAGACTTCTACTTGCATATGCTTGCTTTATGAATTTTAAGTTATTCTAAATAGATGTCAAAAGTACTTTTCTAAATGAATATATTGCTGAAGAAGTTTATGTAGAATAACCTCCAAGTTTTGAAAATCATGCTTTTTCTAATCATGTTTTTAAATTAAACAAAGTATTATATAGTTTGAAATAAGCACCTAGGGCTTGGTATGAAAGGCTAAGCAAATTTTTGCTTAATAATGATTTTTTAAGAGAAAATATAGACACAATCCTTTTCATTAAAAGAAATCAAAATGATATATTAGTTATACAAATATATGTTGATGATATTATTTTTGGATCTACTAATGAAACTCTTTGTCAAGATTTTGCTAAGCTCATGCAGGGAGAGTTCGAGATGAGCATGATGGGAGAACTTACATTCTTCCTCGAACTCCAAATCAAACAAACAAAGGAAGGAATCTCCATCATCCAAAGTAAGTACACAAGAGAACTACTCAAAAAATTTGGAATGAAGAACTCTAAAGTAATTGAAACACCCATGAGCCCATCATGTAAGCTTGACAAGGATGAAGGAGGTAAAAATATAGACTTAAAATTTTATAGAGACATGATTGATTCTCTATTGTATTTAACTGCTAGTAGATCAGATATTATGTTTAGTGTTTATCTTTGTGCTCGCTTTCAATCAAATCCGAAAAAATCTTACTTGAATGCAGTTAAAAGAATCCTTAGATATTTAAATGGTACACAAACTCTAGGACTATGATATTCTAAGGACTCATCAATTGACTTGATAGGATATTCAGATGCTGATTTTGCATAATGTAGATTAGATAGAAAAAGTACTAGTGAAACTTGCCAATTTCTTAGAGTTAACTTAATCTCTTAGTTTAGCAAGAAGCAAAACTCAGTAGCACTGTCTATGACCGAAGTCGAATACATTGCAGCCAAAAGTTGTTGTGCTCAAATCTTGTAGATTAAGCAATAACTTGAAGACTTTGGTATCAAACTCAATGAAACTCCCATAAGATGTGATAATACCAGTGCTATAAATCTAACTAAAAATCATTTTCAGTATTCTAGATCAAAACATATTGAAATTAGGCATCATTTCATAAGAGAACATGTCCAAAATAAAGATATAATTCTTGATTATATTTGTACTAAAAAATAATTGGCTGACATCTTTATCAAGGCCTTAAGTGAAGATAGATTTTGTAAAATTAGGAGAGAACTAAAAATTCTTGATCTATCAGCTTAAGTATCTCTCTGATTTCAAATTTTTAATGCCAAAAATTTATTGAACCAAATCTATTGAGCTCAATTCTCATTTTTCTTAAGAGCTCAAAAGCTCAAAACTATCATTCACATGATCAATATTTGGATAAACATCCTTCTCTCAGAGTTTGAATTTTTTTAAAAAAATTATCCCATCATTCTTTTGAATTTTTCTGTACCATGAGTCGATCTCCAGGGTCGACCCTAGGATAATCTTGCAATTTTGTCAAAACTCTTCAAGCGCTCTCTTCTTATTGAGAATTTTTTCTTGAGCCGACTCAGCCCTTCATCTTCTTCCTCCCACCGAACCAAAAGCTCTCCATCTCTTCTCCCTCAAACCAAAGATTTCTCTCAAATATCTCCTCCCACCGATTTTCACTCCTCAAATCACCCGTTAAGGAACCAACTTCCTCTCCTCTCCCTTCCTCATTTGGGGCGGTTCGAGCTTGCCCTAGAATCATCCCCTTTTCTCCAACCGATGATTTAACTCCTTAAATCCTTGCCTTTTTCCTTCCAAAATCCTTTCCTCTCTGCCTCACATTTAGTCTCCTAAGCTCCTTTCAAGTCTCTCTTGACCTAATGGCTCCCAAAATGAAGCTACCACAAAGAAGGATATCCGTTCGCGGGTTGGAAGACAGTGTGCGCAGAAAGAGATTAGCAACCGAGCCCTCTCCAGCTTCAATCCCTACTCCAAGTTCTGTTTCAGCTTCCACTCGATCCCCAATCAGCCCAAGCAAGGTACCTCTCTCTGATCGAAAAGTGGAACTCAGAAAAAATATTGATTTCAAATTTTTTGAAAAAGAAGGGTTCACTATTGGATTGAAGATTAAGTATCAAGGATGGAAATTTTACTACTCTTTAAAGGAAAATACTTATGTCAATCTAGTCAAAAAATTTTACTTAAATTTGAGCTATAGCAATGGAACAGTGAAATCTACAGTAAAAGGTATTGATATTATTCTTGATCCAGTATATTTAGGACAGATACTGCATTTGCTTGTGAAGGCTATACCAATATGGAGCTCCCTATTAAAGAAGAAGAAATTAATGTTATCTTAGGGAGAACTTATACTGAAAGTCTAAATAAATTGGAAGCAAAAATTCTTTCTGTTGAGATGAGGCTGTTACATCACTTGGTAACCAAACTGTTTGTCCCTAGGAGTGGTAGACACGACCTTCTATCTGATAGGGATATTTGCATTATGTACCATGTGATCACCCAAACCCTCCTGAACCTTCCAGCATTGATGTTTGAGGTCATGAGAAAAATCCTGAACAGGTCCAAAGCTCACTTGCCTTTTGGTATGGCACTCACCTTAGTTTTTAGAAGGTTTGAAATCAATTTTGAGGGAGAGACAGTTGCTAGACTATCCCTTTCCGATACCATCAACTGTCACATACTGCATCGCATAGGTTTTTCTAAGACTGATGGCGGTTGGACAAAGGGTGTTGAGGAAAGAGCGGAGGATAGAGCAGAGGAGGAGGGACCATCTTCACCTCTTCATGATCACAGAGCATCCCCAGATATTCAGTTCATATCTGATCACGAGGCTGATCCTTCAGAGTCTGTGAGGAGGCATGCTTCAGTTTCACAGTCAGAGAGCAGGGCACATCCTTCAGAGTTCAGACTAGCAGATGATCAGATTGAGATGATTCCCAGCGTGTTGCCTCCATTCTATCTCAGCAGTTTGCCACTTCAGTCTTTGCACAGAGATCGACATCTCAGGATGACTCAGACCAGACTCTGATCCATCACATTTCTACTATTTTTTAGATGCTCACTGCTCAGTCGGTACGTATTGAGCAGCTTGAGGGATATATTTTGAGATTGACAGGCAGAGTATTAGATTTACAGAGATAAGTATTTGCTTTAGTCCATCTCCAGTCGTATGAGGATATCATAGAGGTCTCAGACCTATCTGCAGAGGCGGCTAGACTTCGAGGAGTCTTAGAGAGTGGTTTTGACTTCTTAAGGAGAGAAATCAGGGGCTCCAGTGAGAATGCTTCTACTCAGTTCAGTGCCCTGATACAGTCTGTATCGAGAGCCTTGGATCTTTTGGACACCATCAGATTTTCTCTTATAGCATAATCCGTAGCTTCTCAGGCTCTAGGATCCTCTCACCCCTCTACTCATGCTGGTATCTCTACCCATGGCCGAGGCAGACGCGATCGAGGTCATGCCCGTGGACTTGATCCTACATCTCCTCACCCTATCTCTGATTCTTCAGATTCTGATCCCTCTAGCCATGACATCTATTAGATCTAGATTAGTTTGTCTCTTATTTCTAGGATCTATCTTATGGGCCTTGTATTTGTTGGCTAATTAACTCTTGGATAGTTTCTATCCATGACTTTTGTATTTTGAGTTGACTCATGTGTATTGGGACACCTTTTGTATTCAGTCACTTTTGAATATATATATATATGTGTGTGTGCTTTGACTTTCAATGAATGTCTATGAATGTGATCAAATTGAATTATTTTAATTATGAGATATGAAAAATAACTCATATTAGTGCTGAGAAATACTATGAATTGTAATATCTTCTAGATGAGCAAGTTGATATATCCTTTATGTTTGCTATCTTGAGGGGGAGTAGAGAAATAAGCAATCAAAGAAGGGGGCTAAAGAAGTAAAATATAGTATCAAAAAGGGGGAGTAAAGAAAATATATCTTTTTTGTTATCTTTCTTTTCTTTTCTCCATCCTTAAAATCCTTAAGATCTTAATTGATGCTATCAAAAAGGGAGAGTAATGAAAATTTATCCTTTCAAGATTCTTTAAAAGGAGGAGTAGAGAATCTTAATTGATGCTATCAAAAAGGAGGAGTAGAGAATCAAAATCGAATTTGAGCAATAAGCAATAAAGAAATGAGCAATAAGCAATAAAGAAATTAGTAATAAGTAAAATTGTTAAGCAAATGTGTCAAAGAACCAAAATCATCAGCTTCTTTTTTTTTTATCTAATTTTCAAAGCAAATGAACTTATAAGCAAATTTCAAATTGATCTTTAAACTGCTTATGATGTATTTCGTTCAAATACTTGGCTATGATATTGAAGTGATGCATCTTCATAAATTTAAAATTCATGTTCAATACTTTATATATGCTTTTGCTCAAGTATTTTGTCATCATCAAAAAGGGAGAGATTATTGCTCTTTGAATTGATTTTGGTGATTACAAAGTATTTGAGGGGTTGACTAATGATTTTGGCTTGAAAAAAGATTTATTATATTTCAGGAGCAAAATCATAATTTTATCAAGTTCTGATTTGAAAGTCTCAAGAGTAAGAACACAAGATTTATAATCTATTGGAGGCAATTTTAATATTTTTGAATATATATTTTGAAAAAAAATTATGTTTATATATTTGAGTCGACCTCATGAGTCGACTCATGGCAAAAGGGGCTGAACGACATGCTGAATTCTTTGACTGGCACACTCTGAGTCGACCCCATGAGTCGATCTCTGAGCATGAGTCGACCCTATGAGTCGATCTCTGCTGCTGTATAGGTCAAAATTATAGAACAGTCATTTTCTGTTCTGTACCACAGAAGTTGACCCCATGAGTTGACTCATGAGCATGAGTCGACCCCTATGATGGAAAAATTTCACAACGACTAATTTTCAACTCGTTTTGGCTGTATTTAATACCCATTTAATATGCTCCAACGGCTCTATTTTAGTCCAGATTACTCTTCACCATTATTTGAAGTCATAAAAGGTACTTAAAGGAGGAAATCAACAAGGTTTTGAAAAGGTTCTTCAAGCATTCATTTCAACCCTAAGCAAGAGCCCTCTTAAAAGTTCAAGAAGCTTTTATTTCAAGTTCACCAACTCCTCAAGAGCTCATTCAAATCTTCAACCACCTTGAGAAAAATCAGAAGAGCTTTGTTCTTATTGTGTAAAGTGTATTTAAAGCTTTATTTGCTTATTAAAGGAGCTACATCTATATTTCTATGTGATTAACTGCTATACTTTATTTTGAGTTGATATTTTATTTTGGAAGGGTTCCAAAATATGAAAAGATTGATCCGAACCTTGAATCAGATTGTATTGGATTGGTTTGTACCCAAAAAATAAGTGTTCTATATTGGAATAGCTAGAGTTGGAGGTTTCGACGTTGTATTCAGGTTGAATATGATTTAGTGGATTTGAATTTCTAAGTAGGAGCTTGGGGAGTGGACGTAGGTACAAGGTTGGCACCGAACCACTATAAATCTTCTTATTTGTGTTGTGGTTACTTACTCTCCTTTTAAATTTTTTTATCTTCTTGCATTCTTGCATCCAGCTTCTACACCTTGTATAAATTTTACTCTCCATATTTATTCTACTTATTGTTATAAAATCTTTATAGTTATAAATTAACTTTAAATTTTTAGAAACCCATTTCATCCCCCCCCTCTTGGGTTGCATAGCTGGGCAACAATACGTGTTTAATATCCAGAGATAAACTGAATTTTGTGTTTAAGTTGTATTGTGTGATAATATTGTGTTTAAAATATATTTCTCATAAAATAAATGGCTATCATATTTCTTATTTTTTAATACACTTGCGATAATATTATTATTTTAGATTCATTAGCGTATTATGGCTTACGATCCGCGGCATCTCAGTCCTTGAGACAGCAGTATTCTTACATTACAGGAGCACTATCGATCACAGACTATTTTAAATAGTGGCGTAAGCATTCCAATCCTACTTACTATTTAAATTTTTTTTTGAAAAATCATATACATTATCTAATTATTATATCTTATTGCAGGAACCCAGACACCTTCGTCTACGATGATCCGATGCTAACTTTTGAAGGACAGAGGACATCCTACATAGAGTGCTGGATTATTTACGATATCTTGAATTCTATGGAGTATATCGGATTGATCATATACAGATGGACGTTGGTCTTATTACTGTTTTGCTTGGGAGATGGCGTCCAAAGATACACACATTTCATCTTCCATTTGGTGAGGCGACCATCACTTTACAAGATGTCAGCATCCTTACTGGACTACCAGTTGATGGTGATCCAGTTACCAGAGTTGATCCCATGCTTATCATTTCGGAGTGGCAGGCTTTGTGCTTGCGTTTGCTAGGGTTTGAGCCCGACACTCAGTTTTTTGATCATTCACGACTCAGAATTGAGTGTTTGGATGATCGTTATCGATATTTTTATATTGCAGATGATGCACTAGAGGAGATGGTACAGTAGTATGTTAGGGGTCAGGTGCTGCGGTTGTTAGGTGGTGTCCTATTATCCGATACTTCATCGAATAAGATGAAGTTTATATTTTTGCCATTATTAGAAGATTTAGACTTCGCTCGTAGACTCAGTTGGGGCAGTGCATGTTAGATGTGTGCCCTAGATGCCAGATTGACTGATGCATTCCTGTACAAATGTAAGGACAAATTTGTAATTTTGACTATAAATGAATAAAAGGGTTATTCTACTATCACATTATGTACATTATGTCTGTGATACATCCTTTGAGTTAGTAGGAATGTTAATTCATATTTTCAAGAGTTGAAAATTTAAGGCATGAATTTACATAACTAACTCATAAACAGCTCCTGACCATAGGATCATCACGAGGATGGTGATCGATCTGGAAGGTTGGTGTACGATCGCTTTCTTAGGATAGATGAGTCTTGAGTCTATAGTGTGGAGACACCGGAGTGAGAGTACAGATATTTGTTGAGAACGAGAGTACTGAGCGTGACCACCTCGAGCAGTCATAAGAAAGTCTACCTTCTCATCGATGATAGCTTAATGCTGCAGCTGTGTGTCTATTCTTTGACCTGAGGTACATCGACAGTTCACCTTGAGTGTGTTATATTTTGACTACACCATAACTCGATCTCCTAGTCATTCAGAACCCTGAGGTGTATGTTGGTTGTAGCATATTCATTGTAGGAACCAAATTGCACCACGATGGGATCTATCAACCTCGATAGATAAGAGGAGTAGTCCTATGATGATCGAAAGATCGAGTCCTTAAGCCCATGGCCATGACAGAGTAAAATAATGGAAAAGAGTTTTTCATTAAGATTTTACATCGGATTTAGATCAATCGATTGATTCATATGACTGATGTTGGGTTTGACGAGTTCACCTTAACCTTAATTCAGTCGGGACTCATGATAGAAGAACTCAATCACACAGGTAGCTGCACTGAGAGGTTCATCTTCATTTCTGATGAATTCCACCATATACTGCTAGGTGTCATTGGTAGATTTTGGAAGTAATTAGAATGATCTTGATGATCGATCATTCTAATTGTTTGAATCAGAAGAGTTCTGATCCATCGAAAGGAGTTTCGATGATGTCGATGATGAGATCACGACATGTCTCATTACTATACAAAATGAACTTAACTGGATCACACAAACAAGAGTAGGGTCTGGATGTCATCAATTGAGCTAGCCCAGTTCGATTGATTTGGATTAGATCCAATTAGGTTCAAAGAAATCATGCTAGCACACGATTGAGCCTAACTTTCTCCTCATGCAATCTTTTTCATCTCGACTGAGCCAAATATGATTTGACTCACCCAGAGAACCTTGAGAAGATTTCTATCAGTCTGACTGGAGCCAGTCCAGCTCAAAAAAGTCTTATCTTAATTCATGAGATGAATTTAAGACAACACCTGTCAATTTCTATCATCTGTCATTTCCGTTTTAGGACATCGATCAAATGTTGACTTATGAATCTTAAACTGAAGGCCACTTGGCAAGAGGTCATTGCAGAGTTTTTATGGAGTATCCACCTGCTAAATTAGACCTCAAAGTAGATGCCAAGATCAGATTAGGCGTGTGCCCCAAGTGGATAAGGATAGAGTCCCATGAGATGAGGACTCTATGCCTTGATTGACTCAAACTGTTGGGCGCCAATCTCACTGTGTTTATCCAGTGTTGGCACCAATAGTAGGAGAGTTTGGTGGAGTTCTTATCTAATATGATCAGATGATATCACTCCATCAATCAAAATTTTTTTAGAATTAATTAAAATTTTTTGATTGGTCGAATGATGTGGTACTGCATGGCACAACAGGGTCTATTTAAACCCTGTCTGCACCTAGGGTTTAGAGAATCTGCTCAATACCCAGTAAAAACATAAAACCCCTCCACTTCTCTATACCCCCTCTGCTCCTCTCCCTCCCCTCTTCACATCCAAAAAGTTGGGCATCCATCTGGTGCTTGTCCAAGGCGTGGTGGCTCCCTGATCAGAAGGCTGCAGGGATTTGTCGAGAAGCTGCTGCTCCAGCTTCAGAAGATCTTTTGAAGATCTTCCAAATCAGATCCAGATCTAATTTTTGGAGCAAAGATTTATGAGGAGAAAATAATCTAGATCGTACTTAAGTAGATACCGATAGAGGCCTAGTGACTGCGTGGCTATTTTTGAACCTCGGGCATTGCTGCGATCATCTACAAGATAATCTAGTTATCCTAGAGGTATTTCTCTAATCCTCAAGCTTTAGATTTAATTTTAGATTAAATATTAGATAATAAGAATCAGATCTAATAGATCTTAGATCTGAAATAAAGTAGGATAATTTTTTTTTAAAATATTCTGCCCCATATCTCATTAGATCTGGAAGATCCTATAAGGAAAAAGTCGATTTTTCCTTCAACTGGTATCAGAGCCAGGTTGATGGCTCTATTTCAGATTTAATTTAGATCTAATTTTTATTTTTATTTATCTGATATTAATAAATTTTAGATGTCACATCAGATATGATTGGATTTGAAATCAAAAAATTTAAAATTAAATCTAAGCAAATCTAACATGTATGAGATGCATGACTAGACTAGGAATAGTTTAAGTCTTGAAGTTTTATGTTTTAATATGATTAAAATATAAATTAGATCTAATTTATTTTTAAATTTTTTGATATTATAAATATTATATTTAGATCAAAAAATAAAAAATAAAATTTAATTAATTTATAAGATTGATCTACTGCATGCCTAAACTAGTTGTAGAATTGTTCTAGTAACTGTCTAGAATAGATTTTATATTGAATAGTTCAATTTAAATCTTATTTTTTAGATATTACATGTGATGTATCAGATCCGAAAGCATGCTAATTAGATCAGATTTTAATACATGAGATGTATGCAAAGCATGTATATGTTAGATTTGAAATTATATATGTGATATGTAACTTAGATCTAACTAGTTTTGTAGTTAAATTAATATTTCTGATTAAAATATTTCTCATGGCCGTCCGGTCATAAAAACAAAGTAGAGTTTAAGATCCTCTCCTCCCATTCAATGGAGTGTTCTTATGGCGTGTAGGGGTGCTACGCGTTCATCCTTAATCAGAAATCAAACTTACTTTTCTGCAAAACCCTAAATTCTGGAACCCCAGGATTTATTTTAATATTTTATTTATGAACCCAACACTTAATTAATGAATTAAGCTTATGAAATTAAATTAGGTCTAAAATTGAGAATTTCAGATCTAAGTCATTTTCATAAAATTGAGTTCGAGCTTGGGTAGCTCAATTAGGTCTAGCGGTTGATCAATCTGAATCAAAAATTGGTTAGGTGGGATCATGAAAGCTAATAATTGACCAGTCTAATAGGATTAAGTCTAGGTCAAGGTCGAATCACATTCATATGTGACTCGATCAAGTTAAGACCTAATTTGGCTCAGTGGTTAGAGCCTGGATTGTAGGCTAACCCAATTGATTCTGGTTCAACAATTTGGTGTCTAAGGTAAGTTGGGCAGATGCGACCGACTGGTTTTTAATTAGAAACTACTCGACTCGAATACATTCTTGTTAAGTTAATGGCATATCCCTCCCATCGGTCTCACTTACCTGGCCATATGTGTCAACCCAGTTCTGATTTGAGGTGGCTAACAATTCAAGCTAACCCATGCCACTAGGTTAGTCATAATTGTTATGACTATGTCAAGTCAAGTTTAATGAGACCTAAATCAAATTTTTCTAAGAAAATATTAAGTCTAAAGTCTTCCACCATTGTGAATGTACGGGCCCTTCCCGGGGTTGATTGTTCTCGGCTAGTTACAGTGGTTCAGTTGCACCGAAAAGATGCAACCATGTCCATTAGGTATTGAATACTACGGATTAAAGGATGGGTTGTGCTCAATATTTCGGATACGGTGAGGGACCCAATTAGGAATCTAGTTTGTGCAAATGGTGGATCTAACTTAACTAAGGATTGGAGCAATATTCTGGGCACAATGAGCTTCATGAATTAGAGACCAAGTTTTAGGATACACCATGATTAGAGAATCATTGGATAAGAGTCGTCCACTCATCGATTGACCCATCACCAATAACTGTTAGGTGAGGTGGTGAGCCAGTTGGTGAGATCACACCACCCACTAGAAATCACTAATCATGGAGATTTTCACATCTCTACCTAGGGAGTGTAGGGATCTGAAAAAATAGTGAGAGCCTAATTTGTTTAAAAATAAAACTCCTAAACAAATTGGTTAAGTATGATTACAAAATCTAACTAGAAACTTTTAACTCTCTACTAGAAATATGTCTGCGTCCAACCCTCTGACCAAAATACTAGACACCCACAGATTGACTGGACCTAATTTCAAGGACTGGTTGAAGAACTATAGAATTATTCTGGGTTCTGAAAAACTGACTCATATCTTGGACCAGGACCCACCTGCCATGCCAGCACGTCCGACTGCTGAACAGAGAGCATCTCTGAAAAAGTGGATGGATGACGATAACAAAGCCAGGTACTACATGTTGGGTGCCATGTCTGATGACTTGCAGCGCCAGCATGAGAATATTATGACTATCCACCAAATGTTGGCTCACCTATAAGAGTTATTTGGTGAACAAAGTCGCGCAGCCAAGTATCAAGTCTGCCAAAGACATTTTAAGGCTAAAATACGTGATGGACAGTCAGTCCAAGATCATTGTTTGACAATGATCAAGGACCTTGAGGAGCTTGAGAAGCTCGGTGTCATCTTAGACAGGGATTTTCAGATTGATGTGATCCTTCAGTCCTTGTCTGATGCATATGGTCAGTTCATCATGAACTTTCATATGCATAAGATGCAGTGTACCTTGACTAAGTTAATGAACATGTTGGTTACGGCTGAGCTTTCTTTGAAGGGTTCAAAAGGCTCAGTCCTTACTGTGGAGCGAACTTCTTCCAAGAGAAAGTCTTTTAGAAAGAAGAAAAAGTCTGCAAAGAAGCAGAAGATGGATGGAAAAAGGAAGAAGATGGAACCGAAGAAGAAGGCTGCTGAAAAGAAAAAATATTTTCACTGCAATTCAGACGGCCATTGAAAATGAAACTATCCTCAGTACCTGGCCACCCTGAAGAATAAGAAGAATGGTCCTTCTGGAGGTATGCTCATTATAGAATCTAATCTTACAGTTTCCTCTGCATCCAGTTGGGTACTTGACTTTGGTTCTAGTGCTTATTTGTGCACTTCTATGCAGGGTCTTGAGGAGAGCAGGAGGCTGAGGGATGGGGATATGATCCTACGCATCGGGAACGAAGCAAGAGTTGCTACTGTGGTCGTGGAAACCTACCTTCTGCGATTACTGTTAGGATTAGATTTAGTTCTTAGAGACTGTTATTATGTGCCTACAGTAAGCAGAAATTTGATTTCTGTTTCATGTTTAGCACAAAAAGGCTATGTGATTAGCTTTCATAAGAATTATTGTAACATATTTTATGAAAATAATAAAGTTGCAAATAGTTTTCTTATTAATGATCTCTATCAGCTATATATTGATGTATCTGTATTTAATATCGAGCAAAATGTGAATGCATAGGAATTAAAAGGCCTAGAGATAGTCTAAATGATAGATATCTGTAGCACCTAAGGCTAGGTCATATAGCGAAAGACAGGGTTAACAAATTGGAGAAATCTGGGCTATTGAGTCTGTTGACTTTTGAGTCATATCCAGTTTATGAATCATGCCTTCAAGACAAAATGACCAAGCTCTCTTTTACAGGACATGGGAAAAGGGCCACAGACCTACTTGTCCTAGTACATACGGATGTGTGCGGCCCATTTGATATGCCGGCTAGAGGCAACTATGTCTACTTCATTACCTTTACCGATGATATGTCTAGGTACAGATATGTGTTTCTAATGAAACACAAGTCTAAAGCCTTTGAAAAGTTCAAAGAATTCAGGCATAAGGTAGAAAAACAAACAGGAAAATCCATTAAGGTTCTTCGATCAGATCGAGGAGGTGAATATCTTAGTCGAAAGTTCCTAGACTATTTTAAGAACAATAGTATAGTTTCTCAATGGACTCCACCTAGAATGCCACAACTCAATGGGATTTCAGAACAGAGGAACCGGACCCTATTAGATATGGTCCGTTCCATGATGAGCTTCACGGACCTCCCTGAGTTTCTTTGGAGACATTGTCTCATGACAGCAATATATGTATTGAATAGGGTTTCTTCTAAAATCGTTCCTACCACACCGTATGAGATATGGCATGGTAAAAAGCCAAGTCTGAGTCATCTCAGAATTTGAGATTGTCCGGCTCATGTCAAGAGACAGCAGGCGGACAAGTTAGAGTTTAGGTCTTTTAGAGCTCGATTCATAGAATATCTAAAGAGTCATTAGGATACTATTTCTATATTTCGAAAGAACACAATGTGATTGTAAATTGACATGCTATTTTTTTTGAAAAATAGTTTATTCGAGATAGTGGCATCGGAAGAATAATTAAGCTCAAGGAGAATATCTTCCAAGAGCAATGAGTTAAGGAACCTGAAGAACTCAATCAATTAGAATCAGTCCTAACACAACCTCTTCCACCTCGTAGATCGACTAGGGTTTCCCATCCTCCTAAAAGGTACTTAGGTACCATACAAAAGGATGTAGAGAAAATATTTCTCATGGAAAATGGGGCTCATGGTGATGACCCCAAGACCTATGATGAGGCGATATCAGATATCGACTTCGAGAAATGGTTAGAGGCAATGAAATCAGAAATTGACTCGATGCACTCAAATCAAGTCTGAACTTTGGTAGATCTACTTGAAGGTATTGTACCTATTAGGTATAAATGGATCTTCAAGAGAAAGATAGGTACAGATGGGAATGTGGAGACATTCAAGGATAGGCTCGTAGCGAAAGGTTATAGTCAGCGTGAAGGCATTGACTATCAGGATACCTTTTCGTTCGTAGCCATGCTAAAATCCATTCGCACATTGCTTGCTGTTGCAGCCTATTTCGATTATGAAATATGACAGATGGATGTGAAAACAGTATTCTTAAATGGATATCTTGAGGAAGATATCTATATGGAACAGCCACTTTGTTGCCCAGCTATGCAACCCAAGAGGGGGGTGAATTGGGTTTCTAAAAATTTAAACTTAACTTACAACTTATGAAGAATATTTAACAATAGCAAGAAAAGTAAGGAAAATGTAATTGATGCAAGGGTAATGGTTGGATGTAAGAATGCAAGAGAATAAAGAAGTTTAAAAGGAGAGCAATTAAGCACAACACAAATAAGAGGATTTATAGTGGTTCGGTGCCAACCTTGCACCTACATCCACTCCCCAAGCTCCTACTTGGGAATTCAATCCACTAAACTGTATTCAACCTGAATACACTCGTTGGAACCTCCGACTCTAGCTATCCCAAGATAGACTACTTATTTTTTGGGTACAAGCCAACCCAATACAATTCGATTCAAAGTTCGGATCAACCTTCCCATATTTTGGAACCCTTCCAAAATAAAAACAATAACTCAAGAAGAGTATTACAGTTAATTGCATAGAAATACAGATGAAGCTCCTTTAATGAGCGAATAAAGCTTTAAATACACTTTACACAATTAGAAGGAAGCTCTTCTTGATTTTCTCAAGGTGGTTGGAGACTTTAATGAACTCTTGAGGAGTTGGTGAACTTGAAATAAAAGCTTCTTGAACTCTTTTTGTGGGCTCTTGCTTAGGGTTGACAAGAATGCTTGAAGAACCTTTTTCCATTCTCTCTCTCTTTTTTTTCATTCCCTCCTTTAAGTCTCTTTATATAACTTCAAATAATGGTGGAGAGTAATCTGGACTGAAATAGAGCCGTTAGAGCATATTAAATGAGCATTAAATGCAATTGAAACGGATTAAAAACTAGCCATTGCGGAATTTTTCTGTCACAGGGTTTGACTCATAGGATCGACTCATGCTCATAGGTCGACTCATGGGGTCGACCTCTGTGGAAAAGAGCAGAAAATGACTGTTTTGTAATTTTGGCCTGTAGAGCAGCAGAGGTCGACTCATAGAGTCGACTCATGCCAAGGGGTCGACCCATGAGATCGACTCACAGAGTGTGCCAGCCAAAATTTCAGCGTGCCGTTCAGCCCTTTAAGCCATGAGTCGACTCATGGAGTCGACTCAAAAATAAAAATCTGGTTTTCTTACAAAATATACTTCTAAAAATATTGAAATTTCCTCCAATAGATTGTACGTCTATAGTTCTTGCTCTTGAGGCTTCTGAATCAGGTCTTGACAAAATTATGATTTTATCTCTGAAATGCAATAAGTCTTTTTTCAAGCCAAAATTATTAGTAATCTCCTCAAATACTTTGTAATCATCAAAATCAATTCAAGGAGCAACAATCTCTCCCTTTTTGATGATGACAAAATATTTGAGCAAAAGCATATAGAAAGCATTGAACATGCATTTCAAATTTATGAAGATGCATCACTTAGATATTACAGCCAAGTATTGGAATGAAATGCATCATAATCAGTTTAAAGACAAATTTGAAATTTGCTTATAAGTACATTTGCTTGAAAGTTGGAAGGAAAAAGACATGTGACAGATGTACCCATTTGCTTAACAATTTACTTAATGTTCAATCTTTATTGCTCTTATTGCTCAATCTCAATGTCAATTCTCTACTCCCCCTTTTTGACAGCATCAATAGAGATTCTTTACTTTCCCCCTTTTCTCTTTGTTTAATAATATATTTTCTCTATTCCTTCCTTTTGATGGGATCAATTTTACATCTTTAGCTTCCTTCTTTATTGCTTGTTTCTTTATTGCCTATTGTTTTACTCCTCCTCAATATAGCAATCGTAAAAGATATATCAATTTGCTCATTTAACAGATATTGCTATTCAAGTATTTCATAATTTAAAAGTAATTCAATTTGATCGTATTCAGAGATATTCATTGAAAGTCAAAGTGTATATATATATCCAAAAGATGACTGAAAACATAGATGTTTCAGTACATAAGTGTTGACTTAGAGTACAAAAGACATGGATAGAATATTGGAATAGTATCCCAAAGCCAATCGTCAGTCTGTTGATGGTTGTGCCCATTTTTGTATTTGTACATGAATTATGAATTAATAAAAATTATTTTGATATTTTTCATCATAAAATATTTCATCTTCTAATGAACTCCTATGTTGTGGTGAAGTCCTTAGAACTATTTAGACTCGACAAAGGAGGATTTATCGTTTAGTCCTTAAATCTGTTCGTGACCAAATGATACGTTGTTACCAAGGACGACAATGTTTATCAAGCATAGGTCGTTGTGTGCCATATAGGTTGGTTGTCCTCTTAACCAATGAGTGTGGAGACACTGGTATGGCATACAGGTGAGATGTAAGGGTACATCTGCACTGAACGTGACCAACTCCGAAGCTATTTTTGCTGTCAAGATTTGCTCCGATGGAATATGGGTATAAATATCCATCCGACCTGACACCGCCATGGTGACTTGCAAGCAACTCACTGCACTTAGGCATTGGACTACCTGAATTTTTAATTCAGTGACGGAAGGTTGCTGAGTGTAGTCAAGTACTTGACTTGTCGGTGCGTGTGTCTAGATGGGATTGACCACTCCAGTTTAGGAGCTGTGTACAATCGTGTTTTATTGCCCAGCTATGCAACCCAAGAGGGGGGGGTGAATTGGGTTTCTAAAAATTTTAGAATTGATTAATTACTTATGATGAACAAGACAAAGATTTTAATTCAATATTAAATACCTAAAACAGGAATGCAAGGATATAATAAAGAAATAAAGTGAAGCGATAAAGCACACCACAAACACAAGGATTTATAGTGGTTCGGTGCCAACCCTGCACCTACATCCACTCTCCAAGCTTCTACTTGGGAATTTCAATCCACTATACTTGTATTCAACCTGAATACAAAACGTCGGAAACTCCGACACTAGCTATCCCAAGCTAGATCACTTATTTTCCGGGTACAATAAACCCAAAACACTCTGATTTCAGGTTCGGATCAACCTTTCCTTGTTTTGGAAATCCTCCAAAAATAAGAACAAAAACTCACAAAGAGTTAGAAAATTTTGAGCACAGATTAATACAATAACAGCTCCTTTAAATGAGCGAATATAACAATAAAAACTTTACTCAAATGAAGAACCCCTTTTCGGATTTTCTCAAAGTGGATGAACGCTTGAACGAATGCTTGAGAAGAGGTTGATTGTTGATTGAAGATCTCTTGAAAGCTTTGGAAGATCTCTAGATCAAGGTTGAACAATAGGCTTGAAAGATCCTCTCTTTGAAAGCTCTTGAATCTCTTTCACAATCTCTCATGTGGATTTTGGATCCTCTTTTCTTTTTCTCTCAAATTATCTCGTGGATCCTCTCAATGAATTTTATCTCTCTTTTGATCTGCTGATTGATCTTCTGTTTTCTCTCCAATTTGATCTGCTATTTAATCTGTAATTTCTTTCACCATTTCAAGCATTTTATAGCATTAAAAGCAAGAAAAATAATTTAGGCAGATAAAGAGCCGTTAGAGCAATTTTAGGAAGCATAAAAGGCAATTAAAATGGGCAAAAAAATAGCCGTTGCTGACATTTTCCATCGCAGGGGTCGACTCATGAGTTGACTCATGCTACAGGAGTCGACTCATGAGTCGACTTCTGTTGCACAGATCAGACAGTCTTGATTTCTGGATTTTTCGGCTCAAATCAGCAGAGGTCGACTCATGTCGACTCATGCCTTGTGGGTCGACTCATGAGTCGACTCACAGGTCGTGCCAAGCCAAAAATCCAGCGTGCCATGGGAATTTTTTTTGCGTGCCAATCAGCTCATAGTGCCATGAGTTGACTCATGAGTCGACTCATGCACTTCAAACCTTCATAACTTCAAAAATATAAGTCCAAAAATAATGAAATTTTCACCAATAGTTTACAAATTATTTGTTCTATCAAATGATACTATCAAATCAGGATTTTAGTGAAATTACGATTTTGCCCTTGAAGAGCATAAGGACTTTTTCAATTTAAAATTGTTTGTATCCCTTCAATCTGCTTTGTAATCATCAAAATCAATCTAGGAGCAACAATCTCCCCTTTTTGATGATGATAAAACATTTGAACAAAAATATTTATGTGAATGCATTAATTTCAAAAGAATACATTATAGGTGTATATGCTTGAAAAGAGTATGATTCTTTTGGCATGTAATATAAATAGTCATATGCAAAAATAATTTGTCCATTTGCTTAAGGATTTGAAGATATGCTCATTTGATTATGTGATTTTGGTGTTAGAGCAGAAAACTTATTTTTGTTATCAGATTGAGCTCTATTTTGAAAATTCCATTCTCATTTGATTTTAGTTTTAGCATCAGAGCAAAAAAAATACTTATGTGCCTAAAAAAAAATTATGTGTGCCAAAGTATATTTAAAAGTTGATTTTGAGCTTAAGTGTATTAACTCATTTTGAGCTTAAGATATATCAGAGCAAGAGAAAAGAAATAAATTTTGCAATGTATCAGAGCAAGAACAATAATTTTTACAATGTTATCAAAAAGATTTTACAATGTATCAGAGTAAATGTTATAATATATCAGAGAAAATTTCACACTGTATCAGAGCAAATATCAGAGAAACTTTCACACTGTATCAGATTTTATCATGTATCAGAGCAAGTTAAAAGAAATTTTAGGGTGTATCAGAGTAAATCAAATTTCTTAAGATGTATCAAGGTAAATTTCAAAAGATATATCAGAGCAAGTTTGAATTTTGAAATATATCAGAGCATATAAAAAATTACTTATTTGCATTGTACTTATGATTTTGCTTTTGATGGATGGCTTTTTGTTTAATTTTTGTCTGATATCAAATTTCTCAAATTTTTGCTTAATTTCTCAAAATACCATTTTTGTTTAATTTCTCAAATTTTGTTTAATTTCTCAAATTTTTGTTTAATTTCTCCAAATATTTAATTTCTGAAATTTTTGTTTAATTTCTCCAATTTTTGTTTAATATCTCCAATTTTGTTTTGTTTAATTTCTCAAATTTTTGTTTAATTTCTCAAAATACCATTTTTGTTTAATTTCTCAAATTTTATTTAATTTCTCAAATTTTTGTTTAATTTCTCCAAATATTTAATTTCTGAAATTTTTATTTAATTTCTCCAATTTTTGTTTAATATCTCCAATTTTGTTTTGTTTAATTTCTCCAAATATTTAATTTTTAAAATTTTTGTTTAATTTCTCCAATTTTTGTTTAATATCTCCAATTTTGTTTTGTTTAATTTCTCCCCCTTTTTGACATCATCAAATATGGTTAACTCTTTTTTTTTTTTTAAATATTCTTTAATTTCTCCCCTTTTAGAGTTTATCATAGAAGTTTGCTCCCCCTTAATATAGCAATTTTTAACAGCAAACAATAACAAAGAGAAGATAATTTTTTCACAAGAAGAATATATATAACCAAAATATGATCAATATCATTACAAAAGATAGAAAAATGATTCCATTAAAAACATAATTGTTTCAATACATAGTTTTTAAAAATAAAATTCAACCAGCTAATTGTCAATACATGGCCCCAAGGTATAGATCCTAGAACAAAATACTAACACCTAGGATCTAGTAATGATCAAGATAAGTCAATGATCGGAGTCATCAGATATAGGGTGAGGAGATGATGGATCAGAAGTGCGTCCTCTACCCCGTTTGCCTCTGCCACGAGTGGAGGTGCTGGCACGAGCAGGAGAGCGAGATGAACTGGGTGGCTGAGAACGCTGAGAGGCCAAAGACTGAACAGAAAGGGTGAGTCTGATAGAATCAAGTACGTTCAGTGCTCTGGAAACAGATTGAAGTAGAGCAGTGAACTGAGTGGTAGCATGCTCACTCGATCCTTGGATTTCTTTCCTCAGCAATTCATATCCACCTTTTAGTGCTCCTTTGAGCCTACCAGCCTCTGCAGTGAGGTCTGTGACCTCAATGGTTGACTCCTGTGGCTTGGGATGGGCCAAAGCAAGGACTTGCCCCTGCAAGTCAAGAATTCTGCCAGTAAGTCTCCAGACTGTGTCCTCAAGCTGCTGGATCCTGATGGACTGATCTGATATCATTTGAAACACAGTGGAGATGTGGGGAGTAATGGTCTGATCAAAAGAGGTGGCTTCAGGTGCAAAAGAAGTACTACCCCACTGACTAGACAGCAAAGAAGCCACACGCTGTGATATATGCTCGATCTGATCGTCAGCCAGTCTGAACTCTGAATGAGGTGCTCTGCTCTCTGGCTGATACACTGGTGTGGGCATCCTAGTAAACTCTGAAGGGCCAGCCTCAGTATCAGGAATGAACTGGATATGTGGTGATGCTGCCCTGAAGTCATGGATAGGAGATGATGGATCTTCTTCTTCTACTCTGCCTTCAGTTCTGACTTCAGCTCTATCTTCAGTTCTCTCTTCAGTTCTCTCTTCAGTTCTTTCCTCAACTCTCTCCTCAGATCCCTTGATCCAACCACCATCAGTCTTTGCAAATCCCATTCGGTGCAGGCTGTGTTGGTTGAAAGTGTCCACATGAGAGAGCTTAGTAGCAGCCTCCCCCTCACAACTAACTCCAAACCTCCTGAATACTCTAGTAAGGGCCATACCATAAGGCAAGTGTGCCTTGGATCTATTCAAAGTTTCTCTCATGGCCTCTATCATAAGTGCAGGGAGGTTCAGGGGGGTCTGAGTGATGACATGAAACATGACACATACATCTCTGCTGGAAAGTAAGTCATGTCTACCACTCCTAGGAAAGAAGAGCTTTGTTACTATCTGATGCAGGACCCTCATCTCAATGGACAAAATCTTTGCTTCCAATTTGTTTAAATTTCCTGAATAAGTTTCTCCTAAAATAATTCTGATCCCCTCTTCTTTAATTGGGAGTTCCATATATGAATATCCTTCACTAGGCAACTGAAGTATTTCTCCCAATATCCTAGAGTCCAGGCAGATATCAATTCCCTTTATAGTTGAAGTCACTGACCCACTTCCATAAAGTAGGTTTTGGTAGAATTCTCTAACAAGGTCAACATAGGTGACTTCCTTAAGAGTGCAATAGAGTTCCCATCCTTGGTTTTTAATTTTGGTAGCAAAAGTAAATCCTTCTTCCTCAAAGAATCGAAAATCTATATTTTTCTCGGTTTCTACTTTTCTATCGAAAAGAGGATTCTTACTGGGGCTTAGGAGGGATTGAGAGGGACCTTGAGTAGGTACTGAAACTGGAGTGGGAGCAGTTGAAGATTGAGCGGCTTGCCTTTTCTTTCTGACAATTTCTTCAGGCTCACGGATTGATTTTCTTCTTTGGGGAAGTTTCATCTTTGGAGCCATATCCACTATAGTAGCAGACAAGGAGACTTGAATTGAGTGGAGGAGGGATCACAAGAGAGTGAAGAAGGATTTTGGTGGAGAAAAGAAGTGGATTTTGGAAGATCGGTAAAGTGCTAGGGCACTTTCCAACCGCGCCAAGCAATGCGAGAAAGCACAGAAAATCCTTTTCAAGGAGGCGATTTTTGGTGGAGAGGAGGTGGGAGAATTGCCTCGAAATTAATCCTTGAATTTGGAGCAAGAAGAGTTGGAGAAGACGGCTTTTGGAAGAAGAACGATGGGAAGATGAGTCGTCTCACGAACAGGGTTTCAGTATAAAAACAATGAACCCGTTGAAAGTTGGTGGGATTTACAAGTTTGCCATTGAGTCGACTCATAAGGGTCGACTCATAAAGTTCAGAAAATCAGGAAAAATGTGAATAAATTCCAAAAAAATTTGAAATTTTGAGTGAAGGAATTTTGCTCAATGATAAGTTTTTAGAATGATAAATTTGAGCTTTTGGGATCAGGATAGATGTTGAAAATTGAGCTCTAATCAAATCTTTGGAAATTGAGAAATTTTAGGCAAATGGATTTAGAATTCCTAGATTTCTCCTAATTTCACAGAATCTATCCTCACTAAGGGCCTTTGTAAAGATATCAGCTAATTGATTTTCAGTGCAAACATATTCAAGAATTACATTTTTGTTTTGAACATGTTCTCTTATAAAATGATGTCTTATTTCAATATGTTTAGATCTTGAGTGTTGAATTGGATTTTTAGATAGATTTATGGCACTTGTGTTGTCACATCTTATTGGTGTTTCATTAAGTTTGATTCCAAAATCTTCGAGTTGTTGCTTAATCCATAAGATTTGAGCACAACAACTTTCGGCTGCAATATATTCGGCCTCAGCCGTAGACAGAGCCACCGAATTTTGTTTCTTGCTAAACCATGAGATTAGGTTAACTCCAAGAAATTGGCAAGTTCCACTTGTGCTTTTTCTATCTAATTTACATCCAGCAAAATTAGCATCTGAATATCCTAATAAATTAATTTGTGAGTCCTTAGAGCATCATAACCCTAGAGTTTTTGTACCATTTAAGTATCTAAGGATTCTTTTAACAGCATTCAAATGAGATTCTTTAGGATTAGATTGATATCTAGCACATAAGCAAACACTAAACATGATATCAGGCCTACTTGCAGTTAAATATAATAATGAGCCAATCATACCTCTATAGTATTTTAAGTCTACACATTTACCTTCATCATCCTTGTCAAGCTTACATGAGGGACTTATTGGTGTGCCAATTGGTTTGTAGTTCTCCATTCCAAATCTTTTGAGTAGTTCCTTGGTGTACTTGCTTTGGGTGATGGAGATTCCCTCTTTTGATTGTTTGATTTGGAGTCCGAGGAAGAAGGTGAGTTCTCCCATCATGCTCATCTCGAACTCCCCCTGCATAAGCTTAGCAAAGTCTTGACAAAGGGATTCATTAGTAGACCCAAAAATTATGTCATCAACATAAATTTGTATAATTAGCATATCATTTTGATTTCTTTTAATAAATAGGGTTGTATCTACATATACTTCTTCAGAGATATATCCATTTAAAAATACACTTTTAACATCCATTTGAAATAATTTGAATTTCATAAAGCAAGCATATGCAAGTAGAAGTCTAATAGCTTCTAATCTAGCAACAGGTGCAAAGGTTTCATCAAAATCAATTCCTTCTTCTTGATTATATCCCTTAGCAACCAGTCTTGCTTTATTTCTAATTATATTTCCATGCTCATCTAATTTGTTTCTAAAGATCCATTTTGTGCCAATTATTGAATAATCTTTAGGTCTTGATACTAAGGTCCAAACATTATTTCTTTCAAATTGATTAAGTTTCTCTTGCATAGCATTAATCCAATTATGATCATTTTCAGCTTCTTCAAAAGTTTTAGGTTCAAGATGAGATACAAAAGCACAATGATTAACTGCATCTCTTAGTGAAGAACGGGTTTTTACCCCATGCATAGGGTCACCAATAATTCACTCCTTAGGGTGGTCGTGAACATACCTCCATTCCTTGGGTAGGTCATTTGTACCTTGAGGTTGTTTTTGAATTTCTTCACCTCTTTCATTTTGTTCGTCTTCTTGATCCTTGTCTTTTGGAGTTGCTGAATCTTTCAGAGTGATCTTCTTCATACCTTCTATTAGTGGATCTGCATCATCAACACCCTCATTCTTCCTTGAAGGAAGATCGTTAGATTCATCAAAAACAACATGTATGGACTCCTCAACTACTAAAGTTCTTTTGTTGAAAACTCTAAATGCTTTACTAGTAGAGGAGTAACCTAGAAAGATTGCTTCATCTGATTTTGCATCAAATTTACCAAGTTTTTCTTTGCCATTATTTAATACAAAGCATCGGCAACCAAAAATATGAAAATATGCAATATTTGGTTTTCTTCCTTTCCAAAGTTCATAGGGGATTTTCTTTAAAAATTGTCTAATTAAAGCACGATTTAAAATGTAACATGCTGTGTTAATTGCTTCCGCCCAAAAATATCTTGGAAGGTTGCTTTCACACAACATGGTACGGGCCATTTCTTCTAAGGTTCTGTTTTTTCTTTCAACTACCCCATTTTGTTGGGGTGTCCTAGGAGCAGAGAAGTTATGGCCAATTCCATTTTCATCACAAAAATTTTCAAAATCTTGATTTTTAAATTCAGTTCCATGATCACTTCTAATATTTTGAATTGAAAAACCTTTTTCATTAGAGACTTTTCGATGAAATTTAGTGAAAATATGAAAAGTTTCATTTTTGTGAGCTAAAAAGAAAACCCAAGTAAAACGAGAGTAATCATCTATAATTACAAAGCCATATCATTTTCTCCTAGACTGGTGGTTCTTGTTGGTCCAAATAAGTCCATATGTAAGAGCTCTAATGGTCTAGAAGTTGAAACAGTATTTTTGGATTTAAATGATACTCTAGTTTGCTTACCTAATTGGCATGCATCACAAATTCTATCCTTTTCAAAATTCAGTTTTGGCAAACCGAGAACTAAATCTTTCTTAATTAATTTTGAAAGAGAATGCATGCTGATATGTGCAAGTCTACGATGCCACAGCCAACTAGTCTCATTGATTTTAGCATTCAAGGATACTAGGCATTGCATGTCTAATTTGGCTAAGTCATTCAAATCTATCATATAAACATTGCCATGCCTATGTCCTATAAATTTAATGCCATCGTTAATAGGACTAGTCACAATGCAAACAGATGATTCAAAAACTACTTTATACCCTTTATCACAGAATTGACTAATGCTAAGTAAGTTATGCTTTAAACCTTTAACTAGTAAAACATTCTCAATGTATTTGGAGGGAGTGATACCAATGTTATCTATCCCGATGATCTTTCCTTTACCATTATCTCCAAAGGTGACCATCCCTCCATCCTTAGCATCAAGCGTGATGAATTGTGATTCATCACCAGTCATGTGTCTCGAGCATCCGCTGTCAAGATACCATTTCCTGTTTCCTTCTTGGGATGCTAGACACACCTGCAAGCAAAGGTCAAGTTTCTGTCTTAGGTACCCAAGCTTTCTTGGGTCCTTTCAGGTTAGTCAGAATGGTTCCTTTTGGAACCCATATTTTCTTTGTGTTTGCATATTTGTTAATAAGACATGTGTATGATTTATGTCCTATCCTACCACAGTTGAAACAAGTAATATTTGTAGACTTGTTACTTGAATAATTTACATAAATATCCTTCAGAAATTTTTATTTCTTCAGAGGTTTATAGCCAAGTCCAGCCTTATCATATATAGCTTTCTGATTATCAAGAATCATATTTAGTTTGTTTGAACTTAAGGTGAACTTATCTACTATAGATTTCAGCTTGTTAATTTCATCCTTTAAGTTTTGATTTTCTTGAATCAAGGTGAATTTTTCAATTGACAGGTTTTCAGTTTGTTTCACTAAGGACTGATTTTCCAATTTCAGTACTTTATTTTTCTTTCCTAGTTTCTTTAATTCATCAATTGAATCATAGAATGCTTCATGCAATTCTTCAAATGTGAATTCACTAGTGGATTCAGAAGTTACCTCATTTTCATGTGCCATCAGGCACAGGTTGGCTTGTTCTGTTGAGGTTTTCTCGTCGGAGCTTGAGTCATCACTCACACTCCAAGTCGTCATCATTGCCTTATTTTTGAACTTTGTGGGACCTTTCTTCAGTTGTGGACATTCGGATCTGAAATGTCCCGACTTCTTGCACTCGTAGCATATAAGGGGTTGATCTTTCTTTTCTCTTTGCTTTGTTCCCCTTTTGTGAATGACTTCTTTCTCATCCCTGTTTCCTTTTTCTTAGGAACTTCTTGAATCTCCGGGTGATGAGTGCCATCTCTTCATCCTGTTCTTCATCTTCAGTATCATCCGTTTCATAATCAGGCAAAGTTGTGGATTTGAGAGCAATGGTTCTTTTATTTTTGACTTCATCCTCTTGATGTTGCTTCATGCTAAGTTCATGAGTCATCAAGGATCCAAGAAGTTCTTCTAGAGGTAGAGTGTTCAAGTCCTTTGCTTCTTGGATGGCAGTCACCTTGGCTTCCCAAGTTCTTGGTAGTGACCTGAGAATCTTCCTTACAAGTTCACTGTTAGTATAAGATTTGCCAAGACTCTTCAAACCATTAATTATATCAGTAAAATAGTAAACATAGCAGTTATGGACTCATCATGCTCCATCTTAAACAATTCATATTTATGTACAAGCATGTTTATTTTAGACTCTTTTACTTGATTTGTTCCCTCATGGGTTACTTCTAACCTATCCCATATTTCTTTAGCAGATGCACAAGTAGAAATGCGATTGAATTCACTTGCATCTAGTGCACAATAAAGAACATTCATGGCTTTGGCATTTAATTGTGCCAATTTCTTGTCAACCTCATCCCATTCTTTCTCGGGTTTGGTTGACTCCTCACCATCTATAATCTTGGTGGGTGTGTGAGGACCATTCACTATGATACTCCACATATCATAGTCGAGTGCTTGTATGAAAATCTTCATCCGAGCTTTCCAATAGGTGTAATTAGACCCATTGAAAAGTGGAGGTCGGTTTGTTGATTGCCCCTCGGCTAGAGAAGTACCAACATGGGTTGCCATAGATCTTTGGCTCTTTGATTGTTAGATCAAAGAAGGGCTAGAGCACCGGGCTCTGATACCACTTGTTGCCCAGCTATGCAACCCAAGAGGGGGGGGTGAATTGGGTTTCTAAAAATTTTAGAATTGATTAATTACTTATGATGAATAAGACAAAGATTTTAATTCAATATTAAATACCTAAAACAGGAATGCAAGGATATAATAAAGAAATAAAGTGAAGCGATAAAGCACACCACAAACACAAGATTTATAGTGGTTCGGTGCCAACCCTGCACCTACATCCACTCCCCAAGCTCCTACTTGGGAATTTCAATCCACTATACTTGTATTCAACCTGAATACAAAACGTCGGAAACTCCGACACTAGCTATCCCAAGCTAGATCACTTATTTTCTGGGTACAAGTAAACCCAAAACACTCCGATTTCAGGTTCGGATCAACCTTTCCTTGTTTTGGAAATCCTCCAAAAATAAGAACAAAAACTCACAAAGAGTTAGAAAATTTTGAGCACAGATTAATACAATAACAGCTCCTTTAAATGAGCGAATATAATAATAAAAACTTTACTCAAATGAAGAACCCCTTTTCGGATTTTCTCAAAGTGGATGAACGCTTGAACGAATGCTTGAGAAGAGGTTGATTGTTGATTGAAGATCTCTTGAAAGCTTTGGAAGATCTCTAGATCAAGGTTGAACAATAGGCTTGAAAGATCCTCTCTTTGAAAGCTCTTGAATCTCTTTCACAATCTCTCATGTGGATTTTGGATCCTCTTTTCTTTTTCTCTCAAATTATCTCGTGGATCCTCTCAATGAATTTTATCTCTCTTTTGATCTGCCGATTGATCTTCTGTTTTCTCTCCAATTTGATCTGCTATTTAATCTGTAATTTCTTTCACCATTTCAAGCATTTTATAGCATTAAAAGCAAGAGAAAATAATTTAGGCAGATAAAGAGCCGTTAGAACAATTTTAGGAAGCATAAAAGGCAATTAAAATGGGCAAAAAAATAGCCGTTGCTGATATTTTCCGTCGCAGGGGTCGACTCATGAGTCGACTCATGCTACAGGAGTCGACTCATGAGTCGACTTCTGTTGCACAGATCAGACAGTCTTGATTTCTGGATTTTTCGGCTCAAATCAGCAGAGGTCGACTCATGAGTCGACTCATGCCTTGTGGGTCGACTCATGAGTCGACTCACAGGTCGTGCCAAGCCAAAAATCCAGCGTGCCATGGGAATTTTTTTTGCGTGCCAATCAGCTCATAGTGCCATGAGTTGACTCATGAGTCGACTCATGCACTTCAAACCTTCATAACTTCAAAAATATAAGTCCAAAAATAATGAAATTTTCATCAATAGTTTACAAATCATTTGTTCTATCAAATGATACTATCAAATCAGGATTTTAGTAAAATTATGATTTTGCCCTTGAAGAGCATAAGGACTTTTTCAATTTAAAATTGTTTGTATCCCTTCAATCTGCTTTGTAATCATCAAAATCAATCTAGGAGCAACATGTTTCAATTTAGCAAAACCTTGGCCAGGATAGTCCTTGTGAGGAGTCACAGGACTGTTTGAGTTGAGCACGATTCGGATGATCCGATCAAGGTTGACAGTTTAACCCTGAGTCATCCTAAACACAGGGGTTAAAAGGATGAATTATACAGTAACCATATTCATGTAGGTTCTTAGTGTTGCGATTGCGACTCTTCGACCTATCCGGATGTCAGGTACCATTGCTAGATGGTCACTTCGATTAGTACAGGAATTGGTTCCTGTGCTACCGGCTTAGGTTCGAACCTGCGGGGTCACACACATTAGAGGTTCCTATCTGATCTGATGGCTGGTATAGAATCCTACATGTTTGGAACTCAGTGATCGAGAATCAGGATTCTCTGATCATAAGTTCCACACATTATGGATACCGGGGTCAAGAGTCCCACTGGTTGGGATTTTTTCGATTAGGGTTACATATCGATGAATTTTGATGCCCGATTGCCCATCGGATTTGGACTCAAATTTATAAAAGGTTTAATTAGTGATTTGATCGCTAATTAACTCAATTTGATTGAATAATTATTTTTAAATCAAGTCCAATTGAATTGGATTCAGTTGGGTTTGACCCGATTAGGTTAAGAGTTGACCTAATCGTCGAGATGGTTTGGTCCCTGATTTGATCAGGGGTTGGGCTTAGTCAATTCCTGATTTGATTAAGATTTTATTGAGCCTAATTAAGCCTAATTAAGTTGAATTTAAATTAGTCTAATTGGACTTAACATATTTGGTTCAATTAGGTTGGTTTAAATATTGAAACCACCTTGACCCAATCTTCATGCGCCACCTCACTTCCATTGCACCCATTTGAATTCATGAGAAGGAACTTCTCATGAATTTTTCCTCACGCCAAGCCCTCTCCACGCCCCACTTTAATGTGCTATTTGAATGGATAAGGATGATTAGTTGGCCATTCAAATTCAAAATAAAGTTTGAATTTGAATGGGCAATCAATCTTTGTGCCTTATCCCTTTTTTAACGTCCCATTTATTACATGAGAAAAATATTTCTCATGAAATCACTCCATGCACAATTTAAGCCACGCCTCATGCCTTTAGTGGATAAGGGATGAATTGGTGTCCATTTGAATTCAAAATTTGATTTGAATTCAAATGTGTAATTACTCATCTTTATCCTTTCTTTTGGATAAGACGTTTGGCGTTGTTATAAAAGGAGGAGAAGAGTGGGGTGTGTAAGAAGAAGAATATTTTTTGGAAAAAAATTTTGGGGTGTGAGGAAGTCTTGTGCGTGAGAAGGAAGTCCATATCCTTCTAAGAGAAAAAGAAAAAAAAAAAAAAAGAAAAGTGGGTGCAAGGTTTCCAGTGAGTTCCCTAGAGTTTTAGCCTGGGGTTCGGGAAGTGAGAAAGTGAGCTACGAGTGTTGTGAGCCCACAAAATTTTAGAGAGATCTTCAATATTTTCTCAAGCACGTTTGTTGATGATCTAGAGCATCCAAAGAATCGATAGACATCGATCGAAGGAGTTCGATCAGCATCGGCCGTCAAAAGAGCTCTACAACGAGCTAGCACTCGTGAGGAGTTGATCAGATCGAGAGCTTCATGTGGACAATCCACAGAGGTTAGACACACTGTGTGGCTGCATCACGATGATCAGATTCTCCCGACGGTAATCAGATTACAGCGATCTACAATCGCACAAAGGTATTGTGTTCTGAACATATTACAATAAAGTATTTACAGTTCGAATTTGAATTTAAAATTTAAATGAATGCATGCTATATATCATATTTAGATCCTAGTGTAGGATAAATTTATATTAATTAATTAGATTAATTAATATTTTTCCACTGTAAAATCATAATTTTAAAAAAAATTTAAAATTACCATTTTACCTCTGCACTGATTTTCCCCACAAATGGTATCAGAGCGGGTTCTTAGATATGATATATATATTTGCATATATAGATTAAGTTGTAATCTAAAAGTTTAAATTTAAAATTTAAAATTTAAAATTTAAAATTTAAATTTTGAAAGTTGTTCGAAATTTAAAATTCAAAAATTTAAAATTTGAAATTTAAATTTTGAATTTTAAAATTTAAAATTCAAAATTTAAAATTCAAAAATTTAAAATTCAAAATTTAAAATTTGAAATTTGGTTGAAATTTCAAATTTAAAATTTAAAATTTAAAATTCAAAATTTGAAATTTGAAATTTAAAATTTAAAATTTAAATTTTAAAATTGATATATTTAGATATACTTGATCCAAGTAGCAAGTAATCGAATTGGGTTGGTTGCCATGGCCGTCCGGTCATAAGAGAAAAGCAGGGTTTAAAGGCCCTCTCCTCCCATTCGATGGGGTCTCCTATGGCGATAGGGGTGCCGCTGAAATTATATCCCATACAGATGAAGCAGCGAAAGAAATTAATTGTAAAGGTTCAATTGTGAAATTTATCATGAATGTATTAGATTAGATCTAAAGGAATATTCATGATTTATTTTGATTGAGTTATTTTCTATTATGTAATTAGCAATAGGATTGCTATTCATAAAATATGCTGATTTATTTATGAAATGAGTCAACATATTTGGTGAACAGAAAATAAAACCTTTCAAATTTGAAAATTATTTTCAAAATACCAAATCCTGACCCATCAGTCCAAATACTTAATTAAAAAAATTAAGTGTTATCTAGTAGGTCTAGAATTATGAATTAAGACCTAAGACAATTGCATAAACTTATGGGTCAATGGGTTAGATGGATTAGGTCCATAATTGGGTTAGACCTAAGGTTAGCTTAAAGAAATGGACTAAATTAGAGTAATTGGTCAAATCTAATCAAAAGTTGAATTAGATTAGGTCAAGGATACTCTAGACTCAACTCCAATAGTTGTAGTTGAATGGGTCCATGTCTTTAACTAGACTAAGATGGACTTAATTCATGGCTACGCGATGGAACCCTATTTACTAAGTTGATCAAATTAAAACTAATGAACCGATTGGTGTCTAAGGTAAGTTTGGCAGTTTGACCAGTGGTTTTTAAGCGGGAGCTACTTGTAGTGATTCGATCTCTGACGAGTTAATGGCTTATCCCCACCACTGATCTCACTTACCTGGCCAACCTAGTGAATTAGATTTTGATTAGATCACTTGGTGATTAGGGCTCACCCATATCATTAGGTAAATCAGTTTGACTGATTTAGGTACTCCTAATGCCAGCTTTAATTAAATCTTTTTTTAATCTGACTTGGTGAAGTCAGTGGGAGGATTGAAATTGGCTGGATATTTTCTTCTTATCTATCCTTTAATAAAATTTCAAAAAAAAATTATTAGATCCCTAAAAATGATTAAGTTATATTGATAACTAAGTCATAGCCTCCCATTAAGTGAGTGATAATGAGTCCATTAGTTTAATAATCATTGGAGGCCCAAAGGCCTGGTGCTTATTAACTAATAGAATTATCATTCATAATATGATAATTTGGTTTGAGTCTTTCTGATGGTGGTCAGGTTGGTCGGTCAAAGTCGGGCTTGATCATTTATTGGTCCGATTCACCAAATCAAATCATGTTAATGGTTGGACCTAACCAAATCTTTTCAGTGGAGGCCAAAGCCTACTGATTAAGTTCTGGGGCAAAATCAATTACTAGAAGTTGTTTAGAGAAACAACTGGTTATGAACCTACCCATAGATGCATATGGGTTGACCAACCAAAGTTGAGCTCGTGTGTAGTCTGTGTGGATTCTAGTACCTACTAAGGAATTAAAGTAATTCCTCGAATTGGAGGTTGAGGCTATCAGTTTGTAAAAATACTGGGAGAAACTTTAGACTAAAGTCCAAGTCTTTAGTATTTATAATTTATGTACTAATAGAGGTCTGATTTTTTTTTACGCAGCTATGGCCACTACCCTGTTGCTCCGGTCATTATTAGATAATGACAAGCTCATGGACCTAATTTCGATAGCTGGTATCGAAAATTAAAAATCATCCTTGAGCATGAATGGATCCTTTATGTAGTAACGGATCCAGCACCTGAGGAGCCAGCCCCGAATGCTAGAGGGACGGTCCGAGATACTTACCAGAAGTGGCTCAATGACCACACCACCATTCGGTGCATTATGCTGGCGGCAATGAATGATGAGTTCAGCCGCAGGTTCGAGAACGCCCAGCCCAGGAGATGCTTCAAATGTTGAACGACTCCTTTGGCACGCCTGACGACGTTGAAAGGCATAAAACTAGTTGTGCCATTTTCAATACTCGGATGAGGGATGGAGCTTCAGTCACTGATCATGTACTGTACATGATCGAAATGATTGAGCGCCTAAGTAAACTGAGCTTTCCCCTGCACGAGTAGCTCGGTAAGGATGTGATCCTTAATTCATTTCCCAAGTCCTTCCTCCCCTTCCTTACTCATTTTTGGATGACAAAGCCTGCAGTGAACTACCACGGCTTGTTGGGGTTGCTGCAGAACTTTGAGAAGGATCACCAGCTCCATAAGGAGTTGGTGAATGTTGTGGGAGGGTCTTCTTCTGATCGTCGACCCTTTAAGAAAGGGAAGAAGAAGAACAAGAAGAAGAAGAATAAGAAGGTGCAGCTGCATGCTGGGACATCTGCACAAGGTCAGACCAAGAAGCGCAAGCCCGATCAGAGCCAGGCGGAGTGCTTCTTTTGTAAGAAGCAGGGGCATTGGAAGAGGAACTATCCTCTATACATTGCCTCCCTGGACCCAAACAGGCCGAAGAAGAAGCAAGGTACTTATATAATAACACCTTGCAACTTTTTCATTTATGATACTACTGCTTGGGTATTGGATACCGGAAGCCCTTATCATATTTGCAATTCGATGCAGGGTCTGCAGGTCAGTAGGAGATTTGATGAAGGTGATAGATTCCTGAACGTTGGAGATGGAAGCAAAGTTTCTGTTCTAGCATTAGGAATCATGAACCTTGTAATCAATTCTCGAAATATAATTCTGAGTGAATGTCACTATTGTCCAAGCTTTTTATTAAATATTATTTCTGTAGGCCTTTTGGCCATGAACGGTTATCAATTTTTAATAAAAAAAAATATTTACAATATCATTTTGAATGGTGTTACAATGTTTGTTGGACAACTTAATAATGGAATTTACTTTCTATCACAACCTGTTAATGTGGTTCAAACCTCCGGTAAATGCCTTAGAATAGATAATGTATCAGAAGTCTATCTTTGGCACTGTAGGCTAGGTCATATCAATAAGAACAGGATAAACAGATTGGCTCAAAAAAAATTCTTGAAGTAGGTGATTGTAAATCACTTCCAACCTGTGAGTCCTGTCTTCTTGGTAAAATGACCAAATCACCTTTTATTGGAAAAGGTGAGCGAGCCTGTGAACTCTTGGTCTGGTACATTCTGATGTATGTGGATCCATGAGCTCAAGTGCAAGAGATGGATATTTCTACTTCATAACCTTCACAGACGACCTATCGAGGTATGGGTATGTCTATTTAATGAAGCATAAATCGGAGTCGTTTGAAATGTTCAAACTATTCCGAAATGAGGTAGAAAAATAAACTGAGAAGTGTATTAAAACTCTTCGATCTGATCGAGGAGGTGAATATCTTTTCAATGATTTTCTGACATATCTTAGGGAGAATGAAATTCTCTCTCAGTGGACTCCTCTTGGAACACCACAACATAATGGTGTATCTGAAAGGAGGAATCGGACCTTATTGGACATGGTTCGATCCATGATGGGGTTTGCTAATCTGTCGATCTCTCTCTGAGGATATACGCTCGAATCGACTTGTTACCTTCTAAATAGAGTTCCGAGTAAGTCTGTAACCAAAACGCCATATGAGATATGGATAGGACGTAAGCCAGTACTCTCGCACCTTAGGATTTGGGGGTGTCTGGCTTATGTTAAACATTTAATTACGGACAAGCTTGGACATAGGTCTGACAAGTGTAACTTTATAGGGTACCCAAAAGAGACCAAAGGGTATTACTTCTACTAGCTGATGAGCGAAAAGTATTTGTCAGCCTTAAGGCAATCTTTTTGGAAAAAGAGTTCCTTGGTGAAGGGACTGTTGCCTCTAAGGTCGAACTTGATGAAGTTCGACAGGTGGAAAAACTGACACAAGTTGCTGAACCTGAATCGGATTTGGTTAGATCAGATCCGGAGCCCATTGTTCAAGCACCCTTAAGGCGATCTGGTAGAGTACCATGTCAACCGGACAGATACTATGGTTTTTTGGTCCGAGATGGCGATCCTATCGAACTTGATGAAAATGATGAGGATCTGATCACCTACATGGATGCAATGCAGAGATCCGACTCTGAGAAATGACTGCAGGCCATGAAATCTGAAATGGAGTCCATGAAGGTCAATGATGTGTGGACATTGGTTGACCCACCTGAAGGAGTAAAACCCATAGGGTGTAAGTGGGTCTTCAAGAGGAAGAGAGGCGCAGATGGAAAGGTGGAAACCTATAAAGCTCGTCTGGTTGCCAAGGGATATCGTCAACATTATGGTATAGACTATGACGAGATGTTTTCTTCTGTAGCAATGCTCAAATCCATTCAGATTATGCTTGCGATAGCTGCCCATCTGGACTATGAAATCTGGTAGATGGATGTGAAGATAGCTTTCCTAAATGGAGAGCTGGATGAAGAGGTGTATATGATACAACCTGAAAGATTCACATCCACAGATGAGTCTAAGGTGTGCAGGCTACAGAGGTCCATTTATGGACTTAAGCAGGCATCACGGAGTTGGAACATACATTTTGATAAGACGATCAAGATGTATGGCTTCGTTAAGAACGGAGAAGAGCCCTGCATTTATAAGTGGGCTAATGGTCCAGTAGTAGTATTTCTTGTATTGTATGTGGATGACATTCTCTTAATCGGGAATGATGTCCCTGCATTACAGGGAATAAAGATTTGGCTGTCGTCACAGTTCTCCATGAAGAATCTGGGAGAAGCTTCCTACATCCTAGGGATGAAGATCTATAGGGATAGATCTAAAAGGTTGCTTGGTTTATCTCAGTCCACGTACATTGATACTATGCTGAAGAGGTTCAGTATGAAGAATTTCAAGAAAGGCTATCTTCCGATAGGCCATGGAATTTCTCTCTCGAAGAGGGATTGTCCGACAACACCTCAAGAGAGAGAGCGTATGGGTAGGATTCATATGCTTCGACAGTGGGATCTATCATGTACACCATGACATGTACACGATCAAATGTGGCATACTCACTAGGGGTAGTGAGTAGATACCAATCTGATCCAGGGGAGAATCACTGGAAGGTTGTTAAAACCATCCTGAAGTATTTAAGAAATACTAAGGACCAGTGGCTTGTTTATGGTGAATCGGACTTGAGACTTATAAGGTTTACAGACTCTAGTTTCCAGTCTGATCACGATGACAGTAAAAGTGTGTCGAAATTTTTTTACCCGTAATGGTGGGGCTATCTGCTGGAAAAGTTTCAAGCAGCACACAGTGGCTGATTCAGTTTGCGAGATGGAGTATGTCGCTGCATCAGATGCTGCAAAGAAGTGGTGTGGCTGAAAAATTCATCACCGAGCTCGGAGTAGCACCCTCCCTTGTTGGTCCAGTTTTGCTCTACTGTGACAGCTCTGGAGCCATTGCTCAGGCAAAGGAACCAAAGGCACACCAGCGGACGAAGCATATTCTGCGCCGCTACCATCTCATCCGAAAAATTATGGATCGGGGTGACGTCGATCTTCAGAAGATCGACAGAAAGGAGAACCTGGTCGACCCATTCACTAAAGCCATTGCGGTGAAGGAGTTCGACAACTACAAGTTGAAGATGGGTATTAGATACTACACCGATTGACTTTAGGCCAAGTGGGAGATTGTTGAAAATAGTGTCTCAAAGCCAATCGTCAGTCTGTTGACGGTTGTGCTCATTTTAGTATTTGTACATGAATTATGAATTAATAAAAATTATTTTGATATTTTTCATCATAAAATATTTCATCTTCTAATGAACTCCTATGTTGTAGTGAAGTCTTTAGGACTATTTAGACTCGACAAAGGAGGATTTGTCGTTTAGTCCTTAAATCTGTTCGCGACCAAATGATACGTTGTTACCAAGGACGACAACGTTTATCAAGCATAGGTTGTTGTGTGCCATATAGGTTGGTTGTCCTCTTAACCAATGAGTGTGGAGACACTGGTATGGCATACAGGTGAGATATAAGGGTACATCTGCACTGAACGTGACCAACTCTGGAGCTATTTCTGCTGTCAAAATTTGCTCCAATGGAATATGGGTATAAATATCCCTCCGACCTGAGACCACCACGGTGACTAGCAAGCAACTCACTGCACTTAGGCACTGGACTATCTGAATTTTTAATTCAGTGACGGAAGGTTGCTGGGTGTAGTCAAGTACTTGACTTGTCGGTGCGTGTGTCAAGATGGGATTGACCACTCCAGTTTAGGAGCTGTGTACAGTCGTGTTTCAATTTAGCAAAACCTTGGCCAGGGTAGTCCTTGTGAGGAGTCACAGGACTGATTGAGTTGAGCACGATTTGGATGATCCGATCAGGATTGACAGTTTAACCCTGAGTCGTCCTAAACACAGGGGTCAAAAGGATGAATTATACAGTAACCATATTCATGTAGGTTCTGAGTGTTGTGATTGCGACTCTTCGACCTATCCGGATGTCAGGTACCATTGTTAGATGGTCACTTCGATTAGTACAGGAATTGATTCCTGTGCTACCGGCTTAGGTTCGAACTTGCAGGGTCACACACATTAGAGGTTCCTATCTGATCTGATGGCTGGTATAGAATCCTACATGTTTGAGACTCAATGATCGAGAATCAGGATTTTTTGATCATGAGTTCCACACATTATGGATACCGGGGTCAAGAGTCCCACTGATTGAGACTTTTCGATCAGGGTTACATATCGATGAATTTTGATGCCCGATTGCCCATCGAATTTGGACTCATTATTTATAAGAGGTTTAATTAGTGATTTGATCACTAATTAACTCAATTTGATTGAGTAATTATTTTTGGATCAAGTCCAATTGAATTGGATTCAGTTGGGTTTGACCCGATTAGGTTAAGAGTTGACCTAATCGTCGAGATGGTTTGGTCCCTGATTTGATCAGGGATTGGGCTTAGTCAATTCTGATTTGATTAGGATTTTATTGAGCCTAATTAAGCCTAATTAAGTTAGATTTAAGTTAGTCTAATTAGACTTAACTTATTTGGTTCAATTAGGTTGGTTTAAATATTAAAACCACCTTGACCCAATCTTCATGCGCCACCTCACTTCCATTGCATCCATTTGAATTCATGAGAAGAAACTTCTCATGAATTTTTCCTCATGCCAAGCCCTCTCCACGCCCCACTTTAATGTGCTATTTGAATGGATAAGGATGATTAGTTGGCCATTCAAATTTAAAATAAAGTTTGAATTTGAATGGGCAATCAATCTTTGCGCCTTATCCCTTTTTTAATGCCCCATTTATTACATGAGAAAAATATTTCTCATGAAATCACTCCATGCATAATTTAAGCCATGCCTCATGCCTTTAGTGGATAAGGGATAAATTGGTGTCCATTTGAATTCAAAATTTGATTTGAATTCAAATGTGTAATTACTCATCTTTATCCTTTCTTTTGGATAAGACGTTTGACGTTGTTATAAAAGGAGGAGAAGAGTGGGGTGTGTAAGAAGAAGAATATTTTTTGGAGAAAAATTTTAGGGTGTGAGGAAGTCTTGTGTATGGAAAGAAGTCCATATCCTTCTAAGAGAAAAAGAAAGAAAAGAAAGAAAAGTGGGTGCAAGGTTTTCAGTGAGTTCCCTAGAGTTTTAGCCTCGAGTTCGGAAAGTGAGAAAGTGAGCTACGAGTGTCGTGAGCCCACAAAATTTTAGAGAGATCTTCAACATTCTCTCAAGCATGTCTGTTGATGATCTGGAGTATCCAAAGAATCGAGAGATATCAATCGAAGGAGTTCGATCAGCATCAGCCGTCAAAAGGGCTCTACAATGAGCTAGCACTCGTGAGGAGTTGATCAGATTGGGAGCTTCGTGTGGACGATCTGCAGAGGTCAGACACACTGTGTGACTGCATCGCGATGATCTGCAGAGGTCAGACACACAAAGGTATTGTGTTCTGAACACATTACAGTAACGTGTTTACTGTTCGAATTTGAATTTAAAATTTAAATGAATGCATGCTATATATCATATTTAGATCCTAGTGTAGGATAAATTTATATTAATTAATTAGATTAATTAATATTTTTCACTGTAAAATCATAATTTTAAAAAAATTTTAAAATTATCATTTTACTCCTGCATTGATTTTCCCCACATAGAAACTATCCAAGAGTCAATCAGTCAACATTACATTACATGGCCCATAAGATAGATCCTAGACAAAAACTAAGGGAAGGACAGACTACACTGGATCTAATAGATATCATGGCTGGATGGATCGGAGTCTGATGAATCAGAGATGGGATGAGGAGATGAAGGATCATGTCCACGAGCTCGACCTCGACCGCGTCTGCCTCTACCACGGGTAGAGGTCGAGCACGAGTGGAGGGGTGAGAAGATCCTGAAGGCTGAGAAGCAAAGGACTGAGCTACAAGTGAGAGTCTGATGGTGTCCAGAAGGTTCAATGCTCTCGAAACAGATTGTAACAGTACAGTAAACTGAGTGGAAGCATGCTCACTAGAGCCCCTGATCTCTCTCCTTAGAAAGTCAAAACCACTCTCTAAGACTCCTCGCAGTCTGGCTGCCTCCGTAGATAGATCTGAGACCTCAGTGATGTCCTCATGTGGCTGTGGATGGGCTAGAGCTAACACTTACCTCTGCAAGTCAAATACTCTGCCAGTCAGTCTCACTATACAACCCTCAAGCTACTCAATGCGTACTGACTGGTCTAAAATCATCTGAAAAATAGTGGAGATGTGGGGGATCAGTGTCTGATCAGATACACCATGAGATATCGATCCCTGAGCAAAAGCTAAAGTACCCATCTGACGAGATAGTATGGAAGCTACACGTTGAGATATCATCTCTATCTGATCATCGGCCAATCTGATCTCAGAAGGATATGCCTTGCTGTCCAGCTGCTGAACTGAAGTATGCCTCCTCACAGACTCTGACGGCCTAGCCTCGTGGTCAGAAATAAACTGAATATTTGGAGATACAGCCCTGTGATCATGGAGGGATGAGGATGGTCCTTCCTCCTCTGCTCTGTCCTCAGCTCTCTCTTCCACACCTTTTGTCCAACCACCATCAGTTTTGGAAAATCCCATGTGGTGTAAAGTATGGTGGTTGATAGTGTCAGAGTGAGATAGCCTAGCTACTGCCTCCCCCTCAAAGCTAACTCCAAACCTCCTAAATACTAAAGTGAGAGCCATACCAAAAGGCAAGTGTACCTTGGACCTATTCAAGGTCTCTCTCATAGCCTCAAACATCAGTGCCGGGAGGTTCAGGGGGGTTTGAGTAATAACATGATACATAATGCAGATGTCCCGACCAGAGAGGAGATCATGTCTACCACTTCTAGGAAAAAATAACTTAGTTACCATGTGGTGTAGCAACCTCATCTCAATGGAAAGAATCTTTGCCTCTAATTTGTTTAGGCTTCCAGTGAACGTCCTCCCTAGAATAATATTTATTCCTTCCTCTTTAACTAGGAGTTCCATGTTTGTGTATCCCTCACAAGGTAAATGAAGAATTTCTCCCAAAAGCATAGGATCTAAGCTAATTTCTAAATCCTTTACTGTGGATTTTACTATTTCATTGCTGTATCCCAAATTCAAGTAAAATTCTTTAACAAGATCCACATAAGTATTTTCTTTTAGGGAGCAGTAGAATTTCCAACCTTGGTTCTTAATTTTTGATCTGATAGAGAATCCTTCTTTTTCAAAAAATCTGAAATCAATATTTTTGCTGGGCTCTACCTTCCTATCGGAGAGGGGTACCTTACTAGGGCTGATTGGAGACCTGGTTGTAGCTGGAGCTGATGCAAGAGCAGGGTTTGAAGCAGAAGTGGTCTCGGTTGCTTATCTTTTTTGATGCATAATTTCCTCCAACTCGCGAACTAATTTCCTCCTCTGTGGAAGCTTCATCTTCGAAGCCATTTGCGCAGGCCGAAATAGCAAGGAACTTAGGAGAGCAAATGTGAGGTAGAGATGAAGGATTTTGAGTGGAAAGACAAAGATTTTGGAGAAGTGGAATGCCAATTTGGAGAAGACGGATAGAGTCTAGGGTAAGCTCGACTCGCTCCAAATGAAGAAGGAGAAAGGGAGGAGCTTGGTTCCAAGAAGGCAATTTAGAGGGTGAGAGATGGTGGGAGAAGGTTTTGGAAAAAAACTTGGGTTTGAGGAAGAAGAAAGGGAGTCTTTTGGCTTGGTGGAAGGAAGAAGATGGAGAGTTGGGTCGGCTCAAGGGAGATTTTCCAACAAAAAAAAGGCACCCAAAGGATTTAGTCAATATTATAAGTTTACCCTAGGGTCGACCCTGGGGGTCGACTCACGGCACAGAGAAAATCAGAAAAATGATGAAATAATTTCAAAAAAATTTAAAACAATAGGAGAAGTATGTTTACTCAAAAATTGATTATGAGAAAGATAATTTTAGATTTTTATCTCAAAAGAAAAAGATGAGAATTAAGCTAAAAAGATTTTAGGTGATGATACCTTGAAATCAGAGAGACACTTATGCAGATGGATCAAGGATTCCTAGTTCTCTCCTAATTTCACAAAATCTATCTTCACTTAAGGTCTTGGTAAAGATGTCAGCTAATTATTTTTTAGTACAAATATAGTCAAGAATTATGTCTTTATTTTGGACATGTTCTCTTATGAAGTGATGCCTGATTTCAATATGTTTTGACCTAGAATGTTGAATTGAGTTTTTAGTGAGATTTATAGCACTAGTGTTATCACATCTTATGAAAATTTTATTAAGTTTGATACCAAAGTCTTCGAGTTATTGAATAATCCACAAGATTTGAGCACAACAACTTCTGGCTGCAATGTATTCAGCCTCGGCTGGAGACAGTGCTACCGAATTTTGTTTCTTGCTAAACCAAGAGATTAGGTTAACTCCAAAAAATTGGCAAGTTCCACTAGTACTTTTTCTATCTAATTTACATCCAGTAAAATCGACAGCTGAATATCCTATTAAGTCAATTAGTGAGTCTTTAGAATACCATAATCTTAAAGTTTATGTACCATTTAAATATCTAAGGATTCTTTTAACTGCATTCAAGTGTGATTCTTTTGGATTTGATTGAAAATGAGCACATAAACAACACTAAATATAATATCAGGTCTACTAGCAGTTAAATATAATAGAGAACCAATCATACCTCTATAAAATTTTAAGTCTACATTTTTACCTTTTTCGTCCTTGTCAAGCTTACATGTTGGGCTCATGGGTGTGCCAATCGGTTTGGAGTTCTCCATTCCAAATCTTTTGAGTAATTCTCTTATGTCCTTGCTTTGAGTGATGGAGATTTTTTTCTTTGTCTGTTTGATTTGAAGTCCAAGGAAGAATGTGAGTTCTCCCATCATGCTCATCTCGAACTCCCCTGCATGAGCTTTACAAAATCTTGACAAAGAGTTTCATTAGTAGATCCAAAAATAATGTCATCAACATATATTTGTATAACTAATATATCATCTTGATTTCTTTTAATGAAAAGAGTTGTGTCTATATTTTCTCTTGAAAAATTATTATTGAGTAAAAATTTGCTTAGCCTTTCATACCAAGCCCTGGGTGCTTGTTTCAAACCATATAGAGCTTTATTTAATTTAAAAATGTGATTAGAAAAAGCATGATTTTCAAAATCTGGAGGTTGTTCTACATAAACTTTTTCAGTAATATATCTATTTAGAAAGGCACTTTTGACATCCATTTGGAATAATTTAAATTTTATAAAGCAAGCATATGTAAGTAGAAGTCTAATTGCTTCTAATCTAGCAACAGGTGCAAAGGTCTCATCAAAATCAATTCCTTCTTCTTGATTATAATCTTTTGCAACCAATCTTGCTTTATTTCTTATTACATTTCCATGTTCATCCAATTTATTCCTATATACCCATTTTGTGCCAATTATTGAATAATTTTTAGGTCTTGATACTAAGGTCCATACATTATTTCTTTTAAATTGATTAAGTTCTTCTTGCATTGCATTAATCCAATTATAATCTTTTTCAGCTTCGTCTATAGTTTTAGGTTCAAGATGAGAGACAAAAGCAAAATGATTGAATGCATCTTTAAGTGAGGAACGAGTTCTTATACCATGTGTAGGATCATCAATGATTAGTTTATTGGGATGATTATGATCATACTTCCATTCTTTGGATAGATTATTTATACCTTGAGGTTGTTCTTATCGTTCTTCACCTTCCTCATCTTGTTTGTCTTCATATTCTTCATCATCTTGAATTGTTGAATCTTTTAGATTGATCTCCTTTATTCCTTCTATAAGAGATCTGCATCATCAAAACCTTCATTCTTCCTTGAAAGAAGATCGTTAGTTTCATCAAAGACAACATGAATTGACTCCTCTACTACTAAGGTTCTTTTGTTGAAAACTCTAAAGGCTTTACTAGAAGAGGAGTAACCAAGAAAATTTGCTTCATCAGATTTTGCATCAAATTTTCCTAGCCTTTCTTTATCATTATTTAACACAAAACATCGGCAACCAAAAATATAAAATATGCAATATTTGGTTTTCTTCCTTTCCAAAGCTCATAGAGAGTTTTCTTTAAAATTTGTCTAATTAAAGCACGATTTAATATGTAACATACCATATTAATTGCTTCCGCCCAAAAGTATCTTAGAAGATTGCTTTCACATAGCATGGTATGGGCTATTTCTTCAAGGGTTCTATTTTTTCTTTCTACTATCCCATTTTGTTGGGGTGTCCTAGGTGCCGAAAAGTTATGGCCTATTCTTTTTTCATCACAGAACTTTTCAAAATCTTGATTTTCAAATTTGGTTCTATGATCACTTCGAATATTTTGAATTGAAAAACCTTTCTCATTTGTGACTTTTCGATAAAATTTAGAGAAAACTTGAAAAGTTTCATCCTTGTGTGCCAAAAAGAAAACCCATGTAAAATGAGAGAAATCATCAATAATTATAAAATCATATCATTTTCCTCCTAGACTAGTAGTTCTAGTAGGTCCAAATAAATCCATGTGCAATAATTCTAATGGTTTAGTAGTTGAAACAATATTTTTAGATTTGAATGAAACTCTTGTTTGTTTACCTAGTTGGCATGCATCACAAATTTTATCCTTTTCAAAGTTCAATTTGGGTAAACCAATAACCAATTCTTTCTTAATGAGTTTTGAAAGTGAATGCATACTAATATGTGCAAGCCTACGATGCCAAAGCCAACTAGTCTCATTAATCTTGGCATTCAAGGATGCTAGGCATTGCATGTTTATTTTGGTTAGATCATTCAAATCTACCATATAAACATTGCCATGTCTATGCCCAATAAATTTAATGCCTTCATTAATAGGACTAGTTACAATGCAAACAGAAGATTCAAAAATAACTTTGTATCCTTTATCACAAAATTGACTGATACTTAATAAATTATGTTTTAAACCATCTACTAATAAAATATTTTTAATATACTTGGAGGGAGTGATACCAATGTTACCTATACCGATGATCTTTCCTTTGCCATTGTCTCCAAAGGTGACCATCCCTCAAGTTTTAGCAACAAGTGTGATGAATTGGGATTCATCACCAGTCATGTGTCTCGAGCATCTGCTATCAAGATACCATTTTCAGTTTGCTCCTTGGGATGCTAGACACACCTGCAAGCAAAAGTCAAATTTTTACTTTAGGTACCCAAGCTTTCTTGGGTCCTTTTTGGTTAGTCACAATGGTTCCTTTTGAAACCCATATTTTCTTTACATTAGAATTTAAAAATTTGTTAGAGAGACAAGTGTATGACTTGTGACCTATTTTACCATATTTGAAGCAAGTAATGTTTGAAAACTTATTGTTTGAAGAGTTTACATAGATATTTTTTAGAAACTTTTGTTTCTTTAAGGGGTTGTAACCAAAACCAGCCTTATCATAAACAGCCTTTTGATTTTCAAGAATCATATTAAGTTTATTAGAACTTAAGATAAAATTTTCAACTATTAGTTTTAGCTTGGCAATTTCACTCTTTAAGTTCAGATTTTTTTAAACAGGGTAGATTTTTCATTCGAAATGCTCTCATTTTTTTTAGTAAAGATTGATTCTTTGATTTTAACTCTTTGTTCTTTACCCCTAGCTTCTTTAGTTCATCAATTAAATCATAAAAAGCTTCATGAAGTTTTTCAAAGGTAAAGTCAATAGGAGTTGTAGAATTTACCTCATTTTTATGTGCCATAAGGCACAAATTGGCTTATTCATTTGAGTCTTCTTCTTCGGAGCTTGACTCATCACTTCCACTCCAAGTAGCCATCATGGCCTTCTTCTTGTACTTCTTGGGATCTTTCTTCAATTGTGGGCATTCAGACTTAAAATGTCCCGATTTTTTACATTTTAGCAAATAAGGGGTTGTTCTTTATCCTTTTCTTTGCTATATTCTCCTTTTGTGGGTGGCCTCTTCCTCATTCCTTGTTTCTTTTTCCTCAAAAATTTCTTAAACCTTCTAGTAATGAGAGCCATTTTTTCATCCTGCTCTTCATTTTTATATCATCAGTTTCTTCATCAAGTTGAGCCATGGATTTGAGGGCGATTGTCCTCTTCTTTTTGACTTCTTCTTTTTGATGTTGTTTCATGCTCAGCTCATGTATCATCAGTGATCCTAGAAGCTCTTCCAAGGGTAGGATGTTCAGATCCTTGGCTTCCTGGATAGCGGTCACTTTGGCTTCCCAAGTTCTTGATAAGGACCTAAGAATCTTTCTCATGAGGTCACTGTTAGAATAAGACTTACCAAGATATTTTAAATCATTTATAATATCAGTAAAGTGAGTAAACATTTCAATTATAGATTCATCATGCTCCATTTTAAAAAGTTCATATTTATGCACGAGCATGTTAATTTTGGATTCTTTCACTTGATTAGTTCCTTCATGAGTTACTTCTAATCTATTCCATATTTTCTTAGCAGACATACAAGTTAAAATACGATTGAATTCATTAGCATCTAGGGCACAATACAAGACATTCATGGCTTTAGCATTTAATTGAGCCATTTTCTTATCAACCTCATCCCATTCTTTTTCAAATTTGGTTGATTCCATACTGTCAATAATTTTAGTGGATGTGTGTGGTCCATTTACTATGATACTCTACATATCATAGTCAAGTACTTGAATAAGATTTTCATCTGAGCTTTTCAATAGGTATAGTTTGACCCATTGAAAAGTGGAGGTCGGTTAGTGGACTGCCCCTCGGCTAGAGAAGTGCCAACTTGAGTTACTATAGATCTTTAGCTCTTTGATTGGTTAAATCAAAGTAGGGCTAGAGCACCGGACTCTGATACCACTTGTTGCCCAGCTATGCAACCCAAGAGGGGGGGTGAATTGGGTTTCTAAAAACTTAACTTACAACTTATGAAGAATATTTAACAATAGCAAAAAAGTAAGAAGAGTGTAATTGATGCAAGGGTAATGGTTGGATGCAAGAATGCAAGAGAATAAAGAAGTTGAAAAGGAGAGCAATTAAGCACAACACAAACAAGAGAATTTATAGTGGTTCGGTGTCAACCTTGCACCTACATCCACTCCCCAAGCTCCTACTTGAGAATTCCAATCCACTAAACTGTATTCAACCTGAATACACTCGTTGGAACCTCCGACTCTAGCTATCTCAAGCTAGACCATTTATTTTCGGGTACAAGCCAACCCAATACAATCTGATTCAAGGTTCGGATCAATCTTCCATGTTTTAGAACCCTTCCAAAATAAAAATAATAACTCAAGAAGAGTATTACAGTTAATTGCATAGAAATACAGATGAAGCTCCTTTAATGAGCGAATAAAGCTTTAAATATACTTTACACAATTAGAAGGAAGCTCTTCTTGATTTTTTCAAGGTGGTTTGTTGCTCCTAGATTGATTTTGATGATTACAAAGCAGATTGAAGGGATACAAATATTTTTATTTGAAAAAGTCTTTATGCTCTTCAGGGGCAAAATCATAATTTTACTAAAATCCTGATTTGATAGTATCATTTGGTAGAACAAATGATTTGTAATCTATTGTGAAAATTTATTATTTTTGGACTTATATTTCTGAAGTTATGAATGTTTGAAGTGCATGAGTCGACTCATGAGTCAACTCATGGCAAAATGAGCTGCTTGGCACGCTAAAATTTCCCTTGGCATGCTGGTTTTTTGGCTTGGCACGACCTGTGAGTCGACTCATGAGTCGACCCAAAAGGCATGAGTCGACTCATGAGTCGACTTCTGCTGTTTTGGGCCAAAATATCCAGAAACCCAAATCTCTGGTCTTTGCAACAGAGGTCGACTCATGAGTCGACCCCTGAAGCATGAGTCGACTCATGAGTCGACCCCTGCGACGGGAATTGTCTGCAATGGCTAGTTTTTTGCCCGTTTTAATTGCCTTTAATGCTCCCTTAAAATGCTCTAACGGCTCTTTTTCTGCCTAAAATATTTTTCCTTGTTTCTTAAAGCTATAAAAGGTTTCAAAAGGTGAAAAATAAAAAAAGGAGATCCACAAAATACACGAGAGATACAAGAGATCTACAATATACACGAGAGATACAAGAAATTTTGAAAAGAAAAGCAAGAGCGTTCAAAAGGGCATTCAAGAGCATTCAAAGAGAAGGTTTTTCAAGCCAACTTTTCAACCTTGATCAAGAGATCTTTCAAAGCCTTCAAGAAGTCTTCAATCAAAGTTCACCTTCTCCTCAAGCGTTCATTCAACTCTTTATCCATCTTGAGGAAATCAAAAAGGAGCTTCTTCATTTGAGTAAAGTGTATTTAATGTTATATTTCGCTCATTTAAGGAGCTATTCTTGTACTTATTTGTGCTCTAAACTGTCTTACTCTTTGTGAGTAATTTCTTATTTTTGGAGGGTTTCCAAAATAAGGGAAGGTTGATCCGAACCTGAAATCGGAGTATTTTGGATTGGCTTGTACCCAAAAACAAGTGGACTAGCTTGGGATAGCTAGTGTCGGAGGTTCGAAGTTTGTATTCGGGTTGAATACAAGTATAGTGGATTGGAATTCCCAAGTAGGAGCTTGGAGAGTGGATGTAGGTGCAAGGTTGGCACCGAACCACTATAAATCCTTGTGTTTGTAGTGTGCTTTATTGTTTCTCTTTATTTCTTTATTATATCCTTGCATTCTTGCTTTAGGTAATTAATCTTGAATTAAAGTCTTTCTCCTCATTCATCAAACTTTTAACAAATACTTTTCATAAGTAACTAGTTAAGCTTAAATTTTTTAAAAACCCAATTCACCCCCCCTCTTGGGTTGCATAGCTGGGCAACAAGTGGTATCAGAGCCCGTGCTCTAGTCCTTTTGATCAGACAATCAAAGAGCCAAAGATCTATGGCAACCCATGTCGGTACTTCTCTAGCCGAGGGGCAATCTACCAACCGACCTCCACTTTTCAATGGGTCTAATTACACCTACTGAAAAGCTCGGATGAAGATATTCATACAAGCACTCGACTATGATATGTGGAGTATCATAGTGAACGGTCCTCACACACTCACCAAGATTATAGATGGTGAGGAGTCAACCAAACCGAGAAAGAATGGGATGAGGTTGATAAGAAATTGGCACAATTAAATGCTAAAGCTATGAATGTTCTTTATTGTGCACTTGATGCAAATGAATTTAATCGCATTTCTACTTGTGCGTCTGCTAAAGAAATATGGGATAGGTTAGAAGTAACCCATGAGGGAACAAATCAAGTAAAAGAGTCTAAAATAAACATGCTTGTGCATAAATATGAATTGTTTAAAATGGAGCATGATGAGTCCATAACTGCTATGTTTACTCGTTTTACTGATATAATTAATGGTTTGAAGAGTCTTGGCAAATCTTATACTAACAGTGAGCTTGTAAGGAAGATTCTCAGGTCATTGCCAAGAACTTGGGAAGCCAAGGTGACTGCCATCCAAGAAGCAAAGGACTTGAACACTCTACCTCTAGAAGAGCTTCTTGGATCCTTGATGACTCATGAACTTAGCATGAAGCAACATCAAGAGGATGAAGTCAAAAAGAAAAGAACTATTGCCCTCAAATCCACAGCTTCGCCTGATGATGAAACGGATGACACTGAAGATGAAGAACAGGATGAAGAGATGGCACTCATCACCCGGAGATTTAAGAAGTTTCTAAGAAAAAGAAAAAGGGAATGAGAAAGAAGTCATTCACAAAAGGAGAACAAAGCAAAGAGAAAGAGAAAGATCAACTCCTTATATGCTACGAGTGCAAGAAGCCGGGACATTTCAAATCCGAATGTCCACAACTGAAGAAAGGTCCCAAAAAGTTCAAAAAGAAAGCAATGATGGCGACTTGGAGTGCGAGTGATGACTCAAGCTCCGATGAGGAAACCTCAACAGAACAAGCCAACCTGTGCCTTATGGTACACAAAAATGAGGTAACTTCTGAATCTCCTAGTGAATTTACTTTTGAAGAATTGCATGAAGCATTCTATGATTTAATTGATGAATTAAAGAAACTAGGGATGAAAAACAAAGAACTGAAATTGAAAAATCAGTCCTTAGTGAAACAAGCTGAAAACTTTTCAATTGAAAAATCCACCTTGATTCAAGAAAATCAAAGCTTAAAGAATGAAATTAACAAGCTGAAACCTATAGTAGATAAGTTCACCTTAAGTTCAAACAAACTAAATATGATTCTTGATAATCAAAAAGCTGTATATGATAAGACTGGACTTGGCTATAACCCCTTGAAGAAACAAAAATTTCTGAAGAATATTTATGTAAATTATTCAAGTAACAAGTCTACAAATATTACTTGTTTCAAATATGGTAGAATAGGACATAAATCATACACATGCCTTATTAACAAATCTGCAAACACAACTATAAAGAAAATATGGGTTCCAAAAGGAACCATTTTGACTAACCTAAAAGGACCCAAGAAAGCTTGGGTACCTAAGACTTGACTTTTGCTTGCAGGTGTGTCTAGCATCCCAAGGAGGAAACAGGAAATGGTATCTTGACAGTGGATGCTCGAGACACATGACTGGTGATGAATCACAATTCATCACGCTTGATGCTAAGGATGGAGGGATGGTCACCTTTGGAGATAATGGCAAAGGAAAGATCATCGGGATAGGTAACATTGGTATCACTCCCTCCAAATACATTAAAAATATTTTGTTAGTTAAAGGTTTAAAGCATAACTTACTTAGCATTAGTCAATTTTGTGATAAAGGGTATAAAGTTATTTTTGAATCATCTGTTTGCATTGTGACTAGTCCTATTAACGATGGCATTAAATTTATAGGACATAGGCATGGCAATGTTTATATGATAGATTTGAATGATTTAGCCAAATTAGACATGCAATGCCTAGTATCCTTGAATGCTAAAGTTAATGAGACTAGTTGGCTGTGGCATCGTAGACTTGCACATATTAGCATGCATTCTCTTTCAAAATTAATTAAGAAAGAATTAGTTCTTGGTTTGCCAAAACTGAATTTTGAAAAGGATAGAATTTGTGATGCATGCCAATTAGGTAAACAAACTAGAGTTTCATTTAAATCCAAAAATATTGTTTCAACTTCTAGACCTTTAGAGCTCTTGCATATGGACTTATTTGGACCAACTAGAACCACTAGTCTAGGAGGAAAATGATATGGTTTTGTAATTATAGATGATTACTCTCGTTTTACTTGGGTTTTCTTTTTGGCACACAAAAATGAAACTTTTCATATTTTCACTAAATTTCACCGAAAAGTCACTAATGAAAAAGGGTTTTCAATTCAAAATATTAGAAGTGATCATGGAACTGAATTTGAAAATCAAGACTTTGAAAATTTTTGTGATGAAAATAGAATTGGCCATAACTTCTCTGCTCCTAGGACACCCCAACAGAATGGGTAGTTGAAAGAAAAAACAGAACCTTAGAAGAAATGGCCCGTACCATGCTTTGTGAAAGCAACCTTCCAAGATATTTTTGGACGGAAGCAATTAACACAGCATGTTACATTTTAAATCGTGCTTTGATTAGACAATTTTTAAAGAAAATTCCCTATGAACTTTGGAAAGGAAGAAAACCAAATATTGCATATTTTCATGTTTTTGGTTGCCGATGTTTTGTATTAAATAATGGCAAAGAAAAACTTGGTAAATTTGATGCAAAATCAGATGAAGCAATCTTTCTAGGTTACTCCTCCACTAGTAAAGCATTTAGAGTTTTCAACAAAAGAACTTTAGTAGTTGAGGAGTCCATACATGTTGTTTTTGATGAATCTAACGATCTTCCTTCAAGAAAGAATGAGATGTTGATGATGCAGATCCACTAATAGAAGGTATGAAGGAGATCACTCTGAAAGATTCAGCAACTCCAGAAGACAAGGATCAAGAAGACAAACAAGATAAGAGAGGTGAAGAAATTCAAGAACAACCTCAAGGTACAAATGACCTACCCAAGGAATGGAGGTATGTTCACAACCACCTAAGGAGTTAATTATTGGTGATCCTATGCATGGGGTAAAAACACATTCTTCACTTAGAGATGTAGTTAATCATTATGCTTTTGTATCTCATCTTGAACCTAAAACTTTTGAAGAAGCTGAAAATGATCATAATTGGATTAATGCAATGCAAGAGGAACTTAATCAATTTGAAAGAAATAATGTTTGGACCTTAGTATCAAGACCTAAAAATTATTCAATAATTGGCACAAAATGGGTCTTTAGAAACAAATTAGATGAGCATGGAAATGTAATTAGAAATAAAGCAAGATGGTTGCTAAGGGATATAATCAAGAAGAAGGAATTGATTTTGATGAAACCTTTGCACCTGTTGCTAGATTAGAAGCTATTAGACTTCTACTTGCATATGCTTGCTTTATGAAATTCAAATTATTTCAAATGAATGTTAAAAGTATTTTTAAATGGATATATTGCTGAAGAAGTATATGTAGAACAACCCCCTGGATTTGAAAATCATGCTTTTCCTAATCATGTCTTTAGATTAAATAAAGCTTTATATGGATTAAAACAAGCACCTAGAGCATGGTATGATAGGCTAAGCAAATTTCTACTAAATAATGGTTTTTCAAGAGGTAATGCAGATACAACCCTCTTTATTAAAAGAAATCAAAATGATATGCTAGTTATACAAATTTATGTTGATGACATAATTTTTGGGTCTACTAATGAATCTCTTTGTCAAGACTTTGCTAAGCTTATGCAGGGGGAGTTCGAGATGAGCATGATGGGAGAACTCACCTTCTTCCTCGGACTCCAAATCAAACAATCAAAAGAGGGAATCTCCATCACCCAAAGCAAGTACACCAAGGAACTACTCAAAAGATTTGGAATGGAGAACTGCAAACCAATTGGCACACCAATGAGTCCCTCATGTAAGCTTGACAAGGATGATGAAGGTAAATGTGTAGACTTAAAATACTATAGAGGTATGATTGGCTCATTATTATATTTAACTGCAAGTAGGCCTGATATCATGTTTAGTGTTTGTTTATGTGCTAGATATCAATCTAATCCTAAAGAATCTCATTTGAATGCTGTTAAAAGAATCCTTAGATACTTAAATGGTACTCAAACTCTAGGGTTATGGTACTCTAAGGACTCACAAATTGATTTATTAGGATATTCAGATGCTGATTTTGCTGGATGTAAATTAGATAGAAAAAGCACAAGTGGAACTTGCCAATTTCTTGGAGTTAACCAAATCTCATGTTTAGCAAGAAACAAAATTCGATGGCACTGTCTACGGCTGAGGCCGAATACATTGCAGCCGGAAGTTGTTGTGCTCAAATCTTGTGGATTAAGCAACAACTCGAAGACTTTGGAATCAAACTTAATGAAACACCAATAAGATGTGATAACACAAGTGCCATAAATCTATCTAAAAATTCAAATCAACACTCAAGATCCAAACATATTGAAATAAGACATCATTTTATAAGAGAACATGTTCAAAAAAAAATATAATTCTTGAATATATTTGCACTGAAAATCAATTAGCTGATATCTTTACAAAGGCCCTTAGTGAGGATAGATTCTGTGAAATTAGGAGAAATCTAAGAATTCTAGATCCATATGCCTAAATTTTTCTCAATTTCCAAGAATTGATGTCAAAAATTCTTAGAGCTCAATTTCCAACATCTATCCTGGTCCCAAAAGCTCAATTTTATCATTCTAAAAACTTATTTTGAGCAAAACTCCTTCTCCCAAAATTTTAAATTTTTCTGGAATTTATTCATATTTTTTCTGAATTTCTGAATTTCATGAGTCGACCCCCATGAGTCGACTCAATGGCAAACTTGTTATTTCCTCAAACTTTCCACGGGCTCATTGTTTTTATATGGGATCCTGTTCGTGAGCCGACTCATCCTTTCATCTTCCTCCTTCCAAAAGCCGACTTCTCCATTTCCTTTTGCTCCAAATCCAAGGATTTAGTTCGAGGCACTTCTCCCTCCTCCTCTCCACCAAAAATCGCCACCTTAGAAAGAGATTTTTGTGCTTTCTCACATTGTTTGGCACGGTTGGAGCGTGCCCTAGCACTCCACCATTCTTCCCAAATCCACCTCTTTTCTCCACCAAAATCCTCTTCACTCTCTTGTGATCCCTCCTCCACTCATTCACTTGTTCCTCCAAGTCTCCTTGCCTGCTACTGTAGTGAATATGGCTCCGAAGATGAAGCTTCCCCAAAGAAGAAAGTCAGTCCGTGAGCCTGAAGAAAATGTCCGAAAGAAAAGGCAAGCTGCTCGGTCTTCCACTGCTCCCACTCTAGCTTCAGTATCTGCTCAAGGTCCCCCTTAATCCTCCCTAAGCCCCAGTAAGAATCCTCTATCTGATAGAAAAGTTGAAACCGGGAAGAATATAGATTTTCGGTTCTTTGAAAAAGAGGGTTTTACATTTGCAACTAAGATTAAAAATCAAGGATGGGGTTTCTACTGCTCCTTAAGGAAGTCACCTATGTTGACCTAGTTAGAGAATTCTACCAGAATCTACATTATGAAAATGGGTCAGTGACTTCAACAGTCAAGGGTATTGATATTTGCTTGGATTCTAGTATATTGGGAGAAATACTTCAGTTGCCTAGTGAGGGTTACTCTTATATGGAACTCCCAGTAAAAGAAGAGGGGATCAGTGTTATACTAGGGGGAACTTATTCAAGGAGTTTAAAGAAATTGGAAGCAAAGATTTTGTCCATTGAGATGAGGATCCTGCATCAAATGGTAACGAAGCTCTTCTTTCCTAGGAGTGGTAGGCATGATTTACTTTCCAGCAGAGATGTTTGTATCATGTTTCATGTCATCACTCAGACCCCCCTGAACCTCCCTGCACTTATGATAGAGGCCATGAGAGAGACTTTGAACAGATCCAAGGCACACTTACCTTATGGTATGGCCCTTACTCGAGTATTTAGGAGGTTTGGAGTTAGCTGTGAGGGGGAGGCATCTACTAAGCTCTCTCATGTGGACACCTTCAACCAACACACCCTGCACCGAATGGGATTTACAAAGACTGATGGTGGTTGGATCAAGGGATCTGAGGAGAGAGCTGAGGAGAGAGCTGGGGAGAGAACTAAAGACAGAGTTGAAGACAGAGTAGAAGAAGAAGGTCCATCATCTCCTATCCATGACTTCAAGGCAGCATCACCAAATATCCAGTTCATTCCTGATACAGAGGCTGGCCCTTCAGAGTTTACTAGGATGCCCACACCAGTGTATCAGCCAGAGAGCAGAGCACCTCAATCAGAGTTCAGACTGGCTGACGATCAGATCGAGCAAATATCACAGCGTGTGGCTTCTTTGCTATCTAGTCAGTGGAGCAGTACTACTTTTGCACCAGGAGCCACTTCTTCTGATCAGACCATGACTCCCCACATCTCCACTGTGTTTCAGATGATATCAGATCAGTCCATCCGGATTCAGTAGCTTGAGGATACCGTCTGGAGACTGACTGGCAGAGTTCTTGACTTGCAGGGGCAAGTCCTTGCTTTGGCCCATCCTCAGCCACAGGAGTCCACTATTGAGGTCACAGACCTCACTGCAGAGGCTGGCAGGCTCAGAGGAGCACTGGAGGGTGGATATGAGTTACTGAGGAGAGAGATCCGAGGATCGAGTGAGCATGCATCCACTCAGTTCACTGCTCTACTTCAGTCTGTTTCCAGAGCACTAAACGTACTTGATTCCATCAGACTCACCCTTTCTGTTCAGTCCTTAGCCTCTCAGCATTCTCAGCCTCCCAGTTCTTCTCACTCTCCTGCTCGTGCCAGAGGCAGATGGGGTAGAGGACGCACTTCTGATCGAGATCCATCAGCTTCTCATCCCATATCTGATGACTCCGATCCATGACTTGTCATGATTATTACTAGATCCTAGGTGTTAGTGTCTTGTTCTAGGATCTGTATTTTGGGGCCATGTATTGACAATTAGCTGGTTGACTTTTATATTATGAACTATGTATTGAAACAATTATGGTTTTATGGTATCATCTTTTACTTATATTTCTACCTTTTGTAATGATGTCGATCATATTTTGGTTATATATATTCTCCTTGTTGAAATATTGTCTTCTCTTTGTTGTTGTTTGCTGTTAATAATTGCTGTATTAAGGGGGAGCAAATATCTGTGATAAACTCTAAAGGGGGAGAAATTAAAGAATATTTCAGAAAAAGGAGGAGTTAACCATGTTTGATGATGTCAAAAAGGGGGAGAAATTAAACAAAAAAAAAATCCATCAAAAGCAAAACCATAAATTATGAGCAATTAAAGAAAAAGCAATCCATCAAAAGCAAAACCATAAATTATGAGCAATTAAAGAAAAAGCAACCCATCAAAAGCAAAACTATAAATTATGAGAAATTAATGAATGAATTGGAGAATTTAAAGAACAATATCAAAAGTACAATACTAAGTACAAATGCAAATAAGTAACTTTTAAATTACTTCTTTACATATGCTCTGATTTGCTTTAAAAATTTAAATATGCTCTGATATACTTCAAAATTCCAACTTGCTCTAATACATCTTTTGAAATTTTATTTGCCTTGATACATCTTAAGAAATTCAACTTGCCTTGATACATCTTAAGAAATTTAACTTACTCTGATACATCTTAAAATTTTTTTAACTTGCTTTGATACATTGTAAAATTTTTACTGATAACATTATAAAATTATTTTTCTTGCTCTGATACATTGCAAAATTTATTTTTCTCTTGCTCTGATATATCTTAAACTCAAAATGATCTAATACACTTTCCAAATCAACTCTTAAACATGCTTTGGCACACATAATTATTTTTTTTTGCTCTGATGCTAAAACTAAATCAAATGAGAATGAGAAAATTTTCAAAATACAGCTTGATCTGATAACAAAAACAAGTTTTCCACTCTAACACCAAAATCACATAATCCAATGAGCATATTTTCAAATCTTTAAGCAAATGGGCAAACTATTCTTGCATATGACCATTTATATCACATGCCAAAAGAATCATACTCTTTTCAAGCATATAAATCTATAATGCATTCACATAAATGCTTTTGTTCAAGTATTTTGTCATCATCAAAAAGGGGAAGATTGTTGCTTCTAGATTAATTTTGATGATTACAAAGCAGATTGAAGGGATACAAATATTTTTATTTGAAAAAGTCTTTATGCTCTTCAGAGGCAAAATCATAATTTTACTAAAATCCTGATTTGATAGTATCATTTGGTAGAACAAATGATTTGTAATCTATTGGTGAAAATTTTATTATTTTTGGACTTATATTTCTAAAGTTATGAATGTTTGAAGTGCATGAGTCGACTCATGAGTCAACTCATGGCAAAATGAGCTGCTTGGCACGCTAAAATTTCTCTTGGCACGCTGGTTTTTTGATTTGGCACGACCTGTGAGTCGACTCATGAGTCGACCCACAAGCATGAGTCGACTCATGAGTCGACTTCTGCTGTTTTGGGCCAAAATATCCAGAAACCCAAATCTCTGGTCTTTGCAACAGAGGTCGACTCATGAGTCGACCCCTGAAGCATGAGTCGACTCATGAGTCGACCCCTGCGACGGGAATTGTCCGCAATGGCTAGTTTTTTGCCCGTTTTAATTGCCTTTAATGCTCCCTTAAAATGCTCTAACGGCTCTTTTTCTGCCTAAAATATTTTTCCTTGTTTCTTAAAGCTATAAAAGGTTTCAAAAGGTGAAAAACAAAAAAAGGGGATCCACAAAATACACGAGAGATACAAGAGATCTACAATATACACGAGAAATACAAGAAATTTTGAAAGAGAAAAGCAAGAGCGTTCAAAAGGGCATTCAAGAGCATTCAAAGAGAAGGTTTTTCAAGCCAACTTTTCAACCTTGATCAAGAGATCTTTCAAAGCCTTCAAGAAGTCTTCAATCAAAGTTCACCTTCTCCTCAAGCGTTCATTCAACTCTTTATCCACCTTGAGAAAATCAAAAAGGAGCTTCTTCATTTGAGTAAAGTGTATTTAATGTTATATTTCGCTCATTTAAGGAGCTATTCTTGTACTTATTTGTGCTCTAAACTGTCTTACTCTTTGTGAGTAATTGTTCTTGTTTTTGGAGGGTTTCAAAACAAGGAAAGGTTGATCCGAACCTGAAATCGGAGTGTTTTGGGTTGGCTTGTACCCGGGAAACAAGTGGACTAGCTTGGGATAGCTAGTGTCGGAGGTTCCGAAGTTTGTATTCGGGTTGAATACAAGTATAGTGGATTGAAATTCCCAAGTAGGAGCTTGGGGAGTGGATGTAGGTGCAAGGTTGGCACCGAACCACTATAAATCCTTGTGTTTGTGGTGTACTTTATTGTTTCTCTTTATTTCTTTATTATATCCTTGCATTCTTGCTTTAGGTAATTAATCTTGAATTAAAGTCTTTCTCCTCATTCATCAAACTTTTAACAAATACTTTTCATAAGTAACTAGTTAAGCTTAAATTTTTTAAAAACTCAATTCACCCCCCCCTCTTGGGTTGCATAGCTGGGCAACATGGTTGGAGACTTTAATGAACTCTTAAGGAGTTGGTGAACTTGAAATAAAAGCTTCTTGAACTCTTTTTGTGGGCTTTTGCTTAGGGTTGACAAGAATGCTTGAAGAACCTTTTTCCAATCTCTCTCTCTTTTTTTTGATTTCCTCCTTTAAGTCCCTTTATATAACTTCAAATAATGGTGAAGAGTAATCTGGGCTGAAATAGAGCCATTAGAGCACATTAAATGAGCATTAAATTCAATTGAAATGGGTTAAAAACTAGCGGTTGCGGAATTTTTTCATCACAGGGGTCGACTTATAGGGTCCACTCATGCTCATGGGTCGACTCATGGGGTCGACCTCCGTGGAAAAGAGCAGAAAATGATTATTCTATAATTTTGGCCTGTAGAGCAGCAGAGGTCGACTCATAGGGTCGACTCATGCCAAGGGGTCGACCCATGGGGTCGACTCACAGAGTGTGCCAGCCAAAATTTCAACGTGCCGTTCAGCCTTTTAAGCCATGAGTCGACTCATGGGGTCGACTCAAAAATAAAAATTTGATTTTCTTACAAAATACACTTTCAAAAATATTAAAATTTTCTTCAATAGATTGTACATCTTTAGTTCTTGCTCTTGAGGCTTCTGAATCAGGTCTTGACAAAATTATGATTTTGCTCCTGAAATGCAATAAGTCTTTTTCCAAGCCAAAATCATTAGTAATCCCCTCAAATACTTTGTAATCATCAAAATCAATTCAAGGAGCAACACGCTTGGTTTCACATCCAGTGATGATGATCACAAGGTCTGCAAGCTGCAAAGGTCCATTTATAGACTTAAGCAAGCATCTCGGAGCTGGAATACTCGTTTCAATGATGTGATCAAAATATTTGGTTTCATCAAGAATGAGGAAGAATCATGTGTGTTCAAGAAGGTCAGTGAGAGTGCAGTTGTCTTTCTTGTACTGTACATAGATGACATCCTCCTGATTGGAAATGATATTTTCATGTTGACCTCAGTCAAAATATGGTTGTCTAAAGAGTTCTCTATGAAAGATCTAGAAAAGGCATCCTTTATACTAGATAAAAGATAGACCAAATAGGATGCTGGGACTTTCACAGAAGATGTACATAGAGGAGGTGCTAAAAGGTTTAGCATGAAAAACTTCAAAAGAGATTTAGTATCTTTTAGACATGGCATTCATCTCTCCAAGAAGATGTGCCCTAGCACACCTAAGGAGATTGAACGCATGAGCAAGATCCCTTATGCTTCTGCAATAGGGAGCCTCATATATGACATGCTATGTACACGACCTGATATAACCCATGCTGTGAGTGTCACAAGCAGATATCAGTCGAATCCAGACAAAGAGCACTGGACTTCTGTGAAATGTATCCTTAAGTACTTGAGAAGGACTAAGGATATGTTTCTAGTCTTTGGGAATGGAGAACTCTAGGTTCAGGGATTTACAGACTTAGACTTTATGTCTGATATAGATGATCGAAAATCAACATCTGGGAGTCTGTTCATTTGCAATGGTGGTGCAGTTAGCTGGAAGAGTTTCAAGCAGATGGTGATTGCTGATTCCACCATAGAGACAGAGTATATTGCTGCATCGGAAGCTGCAAAAGAGGCATTTTGGTACAAGAAGTTTGCCGCAGAGCTTGGAGTGATGTCATCGGATGCCATCCCTCTTTGCTACGATAATAATGGCACCGTAGCCCTAGCTAAGGAGCCAAGGTCTCACCAGAAGTCCAAGCATATCGAGCGGCGATTTCATCTGATCCGTGATTACCTCGAAAAAGATTATGTTGAGATTAAGAGAGTCGACTCCACAGACAATGTGGCAGACCCACTGACAAAGCCATTAGGCCAGCAGAAGATCGAAGCCCACCTTGAGAAGATGGGACCTAGATATGTAGCCAATTGGCATTAAGTCAAGTGGGAGTTTGTTAGATGTGTGCCCTAGATGCCAGATTGGCTGACACATTCCTGTATAAATATAAGGGCAAATTTATAATTTTGATTATAAATGAATAAAAGGGTTATTCTACTATCACATTGTGTACATTATGTCTGTGATACATCTTTTGAGTTAATAAGAATGTTAATTCATATTTTCAAGAGTTGAAAATTTAAGACATGAATTTACATAACTAACTCATAAATAGCTCCTGACCATAGGATCATCACGAGGATAGTGATCGATCCGGAAGATTGGTATACAATCGCTTCTTTAGGATAGATGAGTCTTGAGTCTACGGTGTGGAGATACCGGAGCGAGAGTATAGATATTCGTGGAGAATGAGAGTACTAAGCGTGACCACCTCGAGCAGTCATAAGGAAGTCTACCTTCTCATCGATGACTAGCTCGATGCTACAGCTGTGTGTCTAGTTCTTTGACCTGAGGTACATCGATAGTTCACCTTGAGTGTGTTATAGTTTGACTACACCATAACTCGGTCTCCTAGCCATTCGAAATCCTGAGGTGTATGTTGGCTGTAGCATATTTATTGTAGGAACCAAATTGCACTAAGATGGGATCTATCAACCTCGGTAGATAAGAGGAGTAGTCCTATGATGATCGAAAGATCGAGTCCTTAAGCCCATGACCATGGCAGAGTGAAATAATGGAAAAGAGTTTTCCATTAAGGTTTCACATCAGATTTGAATCGATCGATTAACTCATATGACTAATGTTGGGTTTGACGAGTTCACCTTAATCCTAATTCAGTCGGGACTCATGATAGAAGAACTCAATCACACAGATAGCTGCACCGAGAGGTTCGTCTCCATTTTTGATGGGTTACCACCATATACTACTAGATGTCACTGGTGGATTTTAGGAGTAATTAGAATAATCTTGATGATCGATCATTCTAATTGTCTGAATCAGAAGAGTTCTGGACCATCGAAAGAAGTTTCGATGATGTCGATGATGAGATCACGACATGTCTCATTACCATTTAGAAATGAACCTAACTGGATCACACAAACAAGAGTCAGGGTCTAGATATCATCAATTAAGCTAGCCCAGTTTGATTGATTTGAATTAGATCCAATTAGGTTCAAGAAAATCGTGCTAGCACACGATTGAGCCTAACTTTCTCCTCGTGCAATCTTTTTCATCTCGACTGAGCCAAATGTGATTTGACTCACCCAGAGAATCTTGAGAAGGTTTCTCTCAATCTGACTGAAGCCAGTCCAGCTCAGAAAAGTCTTGTCTTAATTCATGAGATGAATTTAAGACAACACCTGTCAATTTCTATCACTTACCATTTTCGTTTTAGGACATCGGTCAAATGTTGACTTATGGATCTTAAATTGAAGGCCACTTGGCAAGAGGTCATTGAAAAATTTTTATGGAGTGTCTACCTGCTAAATTAGGCCTCAAAGTGGGTGCCAAGATCAAATTGGACGTGCGCCCCAAGTGGATAAGGATAGAGTCCCATGAGATGAGGACTCTATGCCTTGATCGACTCAAACTGTTGGGCACCAATCTCATTGTGTTTATCCAATGTTGGTGTCAATAGTAGGAGGGTTTGGTGGAGTTCTTATCTAATATGATCAGATGACATCACTTCACCAATCAAAATTTTTTCAAAATTAATTAGAATTTTTTGATTGGTCGAATGATGTGGTACTGCATGGCATAGCAGGGTCTATTTAAACCCTATCTACGCCTAGGGTTTTGAGAATCTACTCAATACCCAACAAAAATGTGAAACTCCTCCACTTCTCCATGCCCCCTCTGCTCCTCTCCCTCCCCTCTTCACATCCAAGAAGTTGGATGTCCATCTGGTGCTTGTCCAAGGTGTGGTGGCTCCCTGATCAGAAGGCTGCAGGGATTTGTCGAGAGGCTACTGCTCCAGCTTCAGAAGATCTTTTGAAGATCTTCCAGATCAGATTTCGATTTGATTTTTGGAGCAAAAATTCATGAGGAAAAGATAATCTAGATCATGCTCAAGTAGATATCGGTAGAGGCCAGACGACTACGTGGCTATTTTTGAACCTCGGGCATTGCTGCGATCATCTACAGGGTAATCTAGTTATCCTAGAGGTATTTCTCTAATCTCAAATTTTAGATTTAATTTTAGATTAAATATCAGATAATAAGAATCAGATCTAATAGACCTTAGATCTGAAATAAAATAGAATAATTTTTTTTAAAAAAAAAATATTCCGCCCCAGATCTCATTAGATCTAGAAGATCCTATAAGGAAAAAACCGATTTTTCTTTCAGTGCAGTATTAGCTTGCTTGTACAGAGCTATGTGTCGGGGTTCTTATGCTGATCAGAGTGAGATTGGTGGTTATCTTATATTATCACAGGTATGTGAATTAAAAATTTTTATTTTTAATATTCAATTATAATTCACATTGGGTATATCATGTATGATTTTTTTAAAATTTACAGATTTGGGTATGGGAGCGTATGCCGACTATCAATCCATTATGACGACAATTGCTCGAGATGCCATCAAGCAGCATGATCCTGATGTTCTATTCAGACTAAACGGATCATTGGGATATAGATATAAAAATATTACTTTTTTTACTTGAAACTTACTATTTTAAATCTAATAAAATTTATTTAACATGAGTAGATTGTGAAACAGATGGAACGTTGTATTCAACATTCATCACGTATCGACGAGAGTGGCACGGGTTTATAGGTGCCTGTTGGATACATTAGTTGATACATATAGACGAGTAAATTTAATTTTTTTTATAAATATCATTTTATAGTATTCATAATTTATTAAAATTTTAGCTTACTAATTTTTTTTATTTTAACTCTATCAATTTTTGTGGGAGCCATATACAGATGAGATATTGGCTATATTACCACAGATGTGTACAGTTGGACATGACGTATGAACTGCTAGGATGTCACTTATTTATTTTGATATGGTAGAGTGGTATCTTTTTGATCATGTTCTGTGGCAGTTTGGTCAGATTCAAGACATCCCAGAGCAATTTGATACCAGTTAGAGACTTCATCGTATTGATCGACGAGGGAGAGCTCATATTGACTGGCGTATTAGACATGCAGAGTATATCGATATTTGGGATACACGTCGAGATCACATTGTTCATGGTGATCCCATTTTGAGAGGTCGTTCATATACGGAGAATTACATAGCTTGATTTTTTAACATTACAGTGTGAGTCATTGGACAGCCTCGGTATGCAGTTTTCGGATACGAGGGTGAGAGTTCTGCTGTGCGTCTTTTGATAAGACTACGAAAATTAGTTTATGTTGTTTGTGTTATATTTTTGTTTTATATTTTACCGTACATTGACTGTTTTATTTTTATTTTGTAGACTGATTCTATGTGGGGTCTTGTGTTGGACGCTCGTCGTGCTTTATCTACGACTGATGAGGACGAACAGATTCGAATACTGCGTGAGATAGAGAGAACAAGTTCCAAAAAATTGGTAGTGATTGGTATTGATCCATATAGCTGTGCGCCTTGGTATGGAGCAGCCGATGCACCAGATATGAGATATATGGCGTCACCATATGTTCCACATATGCCATCACCACATATTCCATAGATGTCATCACTAGATGCTGTACATATGCCATCGCCTTTTAATCCACAGATGGCAACGTCTTCTTTTTTCTACATCCCTGAGATAACATCATCGGGTACCAGTTGGCCACATGAGTATGATACTTTCTTTTCAGGCCCATCTGTGTATCCAGATGAGAGGGTTGAGTGGGTCGCTCAGTCCGTAAATGATCCGACAGCATCAGTTATTCCTGAGCAGTATGACCAGCAGACCTCCACTGATATAGGGGAGGAGCCATCACAGTAGGAGCAGGAGCAGCCATTGAGGACCTTCCTGAGAAGGTTCAAGCGACTACGGGTACCACAACGTTCTTGTGGGACTTAATCTTTTTTAGATTTGTACTTAGTATTTTTGAAACTTTTATTGTACTATTTTTTGTATACTTGATATTTTTATTCTATTTAATATTATTAATTATTAATTTTATTTTATATTATTTAATTTCAAGTGATTGGATATTATGCTTTGTGGATATAGATACACATACTCTAATGTGTCTCAAAACATTAGAAGAGAAAAAGTTATGCTAAAAGGGCTATAAAAATTATAATATAAATAATAATATATCAAATAATTTAATTATATTTTTTAAAATATCTAAAAATAAATTAAATCAGACAAGTCGATGGGGAACCATCAAAGTTCAAGCCGATATATGAGATGAATCGGACCGTACTAGTACATCTCGATCTGGTACGGGCATGAACAGCTACGTACGATGCGGTATGGGAGAAAAAAATTAATTAATTTGAAATAGAAAAAGTAATTTGAAATATTATTTTTTATTTGAATTAAAATTAAAACTTTTATTTTTTTAAATTCAAAATTATAATTTTTATTTTTTTCTTATTTCTTTCTTATTTTTTTATGGTATTTTTTATTTTTTTAATTTTTTAAGATTTTTTAAAGATATTTTTTAAAAAAATTAATTTTAAATGGGGAAAATAATTTAAAATTATATTTTTTATTTGAATTAAAATTTGAATTTTTATTTTTTAAAATTTAAAATTATAATTTATTTTTTTCTCATTTTTTTCTTCTTTGTTTGGAATATTTTTTAAAAAATTAATTTAAATGGGAAAAGTAATTTGAAATGATGTTTTTTATTTTAATTAAAATTAAAAAATTTATTTATTTTAAATTTAAAATTATAATTTTTATTTTTTCTTATTTTTTTAAATTTTTTTGCTTTTTTATAGCACTTTTTATTTTTTTTATTTTTTTGACATATTTTTTTAAAAAAATTAATTTGAAATGAGGAAAGTAATTTGAAATGATATTTTTTATTTTAATTAAAATTAAAATTTTATTTTTTTAGATTCAAAATTATAATTTTTATTTTTTTCTCATTTTTTTCTCATTTTTTCTTTTTTATGTTATTTTTTATTTTTTTAATTTTTTAAAATTTTTTTGAGATATTTTTTAAAAAAAATAATTTTAAATGAAGAAAGTAATTTAAAATGATATTTTTTATTTGAATTAAAATTAGAATTTTTATTTTTTAAAATTCATTCAAAATTATAATTTTTATTTTTTTCTCATTTTTTTCTTCTTTTATGATATTTTAAAAAAAATTAATTTGAAAAGGAGATTGTAATTTGAAATGATGATTTTTATTTGAATTAAAATTAAAATTTTTATTTTTTAAAACTTAAAATTATAATTTTTATTTTTTTTCAATTCTTTTTTTATGGTATTTTTTATTTTTTTACATCAATTTTTTTAAGATATTTTTTTAAATAGATAATTTGAAACGGGGATACTAATTTGAAATGATGATTTTTATTTTAATCAAAATTATAATTTTTATTTTTTTATAAATTTAAAATTATAATTTTTATTTTTTTCCAAATTTTTTCTATTTTTTCTTTTTTTTTGAGAAAAAAAATTAAAATTGTCAAATAAAATGGTATTTTTTAAAACGCCATTTGAAATGGTATTTTCAAAAATGTCATTTCAAATGACGTTTTAAAAAATGCCATTTGATTTGATGATTTTAATTTTTTTTTTCATCCACGTAAAAAATAGGTAGAATAGGGTGGTGATGTGGACATTATAAAATATAATTTTGAATGACGTTTTATCCTATTTGAATCATTTTGATAAATAAATTAAAAATTAGATTATTTTTATAAATAATTTTTTTAAAAAATTAATTAAGTAAAGCACTCTAAGTTTTGAGCCTGATTTTCTTTGTGACCTCACTGATTCCCATAGCTCTCCCCCCAAAAAGAAAAATACAGAGAATAGATTCAACATAAAGGAAGAGTAATAATATCTTAGTTCAATCTACATACATATCATATCTCTGTATGATACATAAAGCAATCAAAATATTTGCCTTCTACCTAATATTAAATATTTTTTTCCATTTTTTTGGTAGGATTTTCTTTCTCATTGTTCTACTAATAATAGAATAACAAGAAACATGTACACTTAAAAAAGGAAATATGCTATGAATTTATATGGAAGAACTACTTAACAAAAATATTTAGCTTCCATCTACATATCATTGCTGATTTATCTTGATATATTTACTCCCAACTTTGTGTAAATACCAGTAACATAATAAAAGGTTGAATCTATGAGCATAGGGGTGCAATCGAGCCAAGTCGAATTGAGTAATTGGAAGCTTAAGCTCGATTCGATTCAAAATACTCAAGTTTGAAACTCGGTTCGAGATCGATTAAGTCTGAATATCACAAGTTCGAGCTCGACTTAATAAAAGATAGACAAAACTCGAGATTAACTTGATTTGATTCGAATATCAAGCGAACCATACTCGAGTTCGAAATTCAACCTCGACCTCCTAATAATATATATTAATATATATATTATAAATAAAAATATTATTATTAAAAATATATATAAATTCAAATAGACTTGTGAGCTTTTGAGTTGAATATGCTACTATTCGAGTTTGACTCGAAAAGCTATTTGAGCTACTTGGCTTGACTCAAGCTCAATAATAATCAGATCAAATTGAGCTTAAGTGGCTTATAAGTAGCTCAACTCGTTTGCTTTGCTAGTTGAGCATCTTGTCTTTTTTTTTTTTTTTTTTTTTTTTGAGTTTGTAATAAAGCCTTTATCTTTGATGAGCTAATGATGACTCTCATCATAAAATGATAATTTACTTATATTTTTAATTCATGAGAACTAAGAATACATAAAAAATCTTCCTAGCATATGTGAGGGATATTTTTTGGTTTTTATAGCCTATCATCTCAGGTTTCTATAGTATAGGAAATAGATTATATCAAATAAATTACTTGTAGATACTCGAGGAACTTGAGTTATGGACCATGACATATCAAATATGATGATCTTAAATTGTTGAAATCAAATTACCCTAAGATAAGAATCACCAATAATCTTATATTACTGTGGTAATCCCATTTGCATTACTAAATGCCCTCTTAAGGAGAACATAGTATCTAATCTTATGTTTGACTGCTAATATTTAGTTGTTATAAAAGTAGCATTTCAATAAAGTCTCTTGACGTCGCCATACTATTATTATCCATATATTTTTGCTTATTCTATAAATAATTATATTATTTTTAGGGGTATGCATGGTTGGGATGAGATCAGTTTGGAGATATACATGAAACCGAGTTGATTTAAACATGTTTCCTAAAACTGAAATAGAGTATCTATAGAAACTACTAGAATTTGACCTAAGTAATTCAATTTGATTTGGTGCGCTTTTAGGTTGAAGTCCAATGGCTTGGGTTGAATAGGTTGAGCTAAGTTTCAAAATAAAATTCCATTTTATATAGAATTTTATAAAAAATTCTATGTTGTGCATAAAAGAAAATATAAAAGAATTAAAAACTTTAAAAAAATATGGGGTCGGATTTGTTTGGTTTGAATTGATCTTTTAACAATTCGAGCCAAAACCAAACTGATTTTTTCTGGTTCAGATCTTTCTCCAACCGGTGTTTTTAATAAAACTGACTGACATAGACTGAATTAATTAAAGAGATTCTGCACAACTCCTATTTGTTTTGCACACGGTTTCCCATATATACAAGGGCAGAGGACTTTAACATAAAATGTCTATCAAAATGTAAGGAATATGAATGAAATTTTCCGATAAGATTAAATGTAAAATAGAAATCAATCCAAGGGATAATATCTTGTCCTCATTAAATCCACATTGAATACAGTCGTCATTCAATCTATTTCTATTTCCAACGGCCCATAAATTCTATAACGTGTTAAGTTAATGGAACATTGTCCTCATTAACCACATTCGTGGTTCTCCATATGAGGCCATTAACCTCCCCACATCTTTCCTTCCTTTGCAATCAATATATATATATATATATTAAAAATTTTTAAAGCCCTAAACCGGAGTGTGGAAGCATGTAAACCATGATTTATTCATTGCCGTGGAACCGGATTTTAGCCCGGGACCACATCTAATTGGTCATCTGTCCAGATTCATTCAGCGCAGGCAGACCCCCACCCCCCCGAGTCACCGCTCCATACTCCATGCCCATGTGGTTCCCCACGGTGCAGTCCGAAGGGACACGGACCACGCGGCGAAGCGAGCCCTCGCACCCAGACAAAAATAGTTTCATAGTTTCCTTTCTCCGTCCCTTTTCCGACCACCATCCCCTGTTCTTCTCTGCTGCTCTCATACAGAGACACGCATCTGTGGGCGGAGCATGAGGGAGAAGGAGAGGCAGTTTTGCTTTAATGGAGAAGAATCCAAAAGGAGATTTCTGTGGCATTAGGTGGGTATCTCAAAAAAACAAACTATGAACCCACGAAGCGCCGCATTAACACGTGAAACCCCTTCCAAGCGTCCTTCCTTCTCCCTATCGCACCCCTCCTCCCCTGCATTCAATTCCCTTCCTCGTTTTCCATCTCTGTCTCCATCCCCCTTCGCTTTGCTTTCTGATGTGATAATAACGGGTGGTTTTTGTTTTTGAAGAGAGCATTGATGGAGTGACGACAGAGCTTTCCAAATTCAGTTTCCTGTGGGTTTTTTCCAAGTTGCCATCGGGATGAGTATTTAAGGCCAGTCCTCAGGGTTTTATGGGCTCTCGGTGTCCACTTCCCTCTCCCTTTCCCTTCCCCACAGCGCGAGAGAAAGAGAGTTCACATCCATCTCCAACCCGATCGCTTCTTCCCGTTCTTCTCTTCTTCCTCGTCCTCTTCGTCTTCTCCAACTCCGGTATTCTGCCTTTCCTCTTCTTCTTCCTTCTCTGTACTTCGTTTCTTCTATAGCTTTTCTTTCGACTTTTGGTAAAAAAAAGACTTGATTTTCGCCGGCGATACTGATGGAATGTTTATATGGGAGGAGCCACAGCGACAGCGACAGCGGTAGTATATTATTAAAAAAGGGAAGGCAGACATCGAGATGGCATCAACCTCGCGAGCGGGACACTCCAACCTCCAGTCCTTCATCAACTCTACGACGCCCTCTGTACCGACTCACACCCTTCCGAAGGTCCAAAAATCCCATCTTTTTCCCCCTCCCTCCCTCCTTTTTTTTTTTTTCTTCTTTTCCTTGCCCGTTTTGTTATGTTAATTATGTCTATTTTCGATCTCAAGTGCCGACGCTCATGGTTTTGCAGATCAACATCGAAAGGATATAATTTTTACAAGTCCTTTCTTTGTCCCTTTTTTAACTATTCTTTTTATTTATACTTGTATTTCTTCCTGGTGCATCTCTGCTTGATTTATTTATTTATTTATTTTTGGGTATCCGTGTTTTGGAATGGATTCGAAGTATGATGATTGATGGTTGGATTTGGAAATGGTTTATTTGGCACTTTGTTCGGTTTTTTGGAGTAATGTCGAAATCACACTTTCATTCGAGGTTCCTTTTATTCTGCATGGAGACCAACATCGTTAGAATCTTTGAAGATTTTTTCTTTTTTTTTTGTTTAGCATTGTTGGAAACTAGAATAGATGCTTATATATGAATAGTTGTCAATCCGGTTTCTTATTTGTTCTATTGGATTTTCTTTCGGCATCAGAGTCTCCCATGATAAAGAAGAAGGCACTTTCTCTTGTGATCTGGATCTTTTTCCCTGTTTATGCGATTAGTTGAATTTTTTTTTGTTTTCGTTTTCTGGAAATTTTGTTTCAAAATCCATCCTTTTCCTTACAGAATGATGTTTTTTTTTTCTTTTTCTTTTTAATTTTTTAGCTTGAATGTTTGAAAAGTAATCCTTATAAGGAGAAAAAAAAACTATATATGTTGTTACTGCAGTGGTCCTTCCAAGACTGGGACAGCCTTTGGCTCCCGGGAGGAAGGGACATGGTTGAATTTTTCAACCTCAGAGACCTCTGGAACCAGTACGCTGAGTGGAGTGCCTATGGTGCCGGTGCTGAGGTCCTCCTCCATGATGCAGACAGTGCGGACCAGTACTACGTGCCATATCTATCAGCCATCCAGATATATACGAACAAATCCCGTGCTTCCTCAAGGTCCTTCATCGAGTCCTCACGATTGAATTCTGATGTTTTCTCAATGTAAACAAATCTACAACTGACCTTGATATCATGCTTCTGTCAAAACAGGAATGGGGTGAACAATTGCTGGAGTAATGGGAGTGCATATAGGAAGCTAGTTAATCCCAGAGGTTCTGCTGTTCGGGAGGATACAGGCTTCGATCACGAAGGTATCCGACAAGCCCAAGAGCAGTTTGGGTACCTTTACTGCCAATTTATTGAGAACAGCTCTCCTTATGAGAGGCCTCCCCTCTTGGAAAAGGTACATTTTGTGCTCTTGTTTTTTGGCTGATGAATTTTATTTTTCTGTGCTCTGTTTTGTGATTCTTTGCTCTGTTAGGTCCGGGAATTAGCCAACATCTATCCGGGCCTGATGTCGTTCAAGAGTGCAGAGCTTTCACCAGCTAGCTGGATGTCGGTTGCCTGGTAGGCTTATTTTCTGCATTGCTCATATATTTTCTGAAAAGAATGATGTGAATAATCAGGCTTTCTTGCCCTTTTTTGTCTCTAATTATTCTGAAATCCATGATTGGAATATTCTTGGGTTCTCTATGACATAAGGAGTTATGGTCAATCATAAATTGACAAATGAAACTGACATCCAGATTGGGTTTGGTTAAGTTACTACATAGCCTTCTGATGATTTAGTGATACAATGGACCGATAGTTATTTTGAACTTTTGGAAGATTATTATTATTATTATTATTTTTCATTGAAAGATGAGCATTCTATTTACTTGTTTCTCTGTTCTTTTATTGGGAAGTAGAGATGAAAATTCAAGCTTGTTCTAATTTCCAATTTTACTGTTTTCTGTTGTCAATTAGGTATCCTATTTATCACATCCCTTCCAGGCGTAATGTAAAGGACCTGTCCGCATGCTTCCTGACATACGTCAGTCTCACTCCATCATGTCAAGGTATGTATTTATGCTTCAGGATTGAATCTCATGTTCATTCATCTATCTCCTCATGACCTGTTAATGTTTCCTTATTCTAAATATATTTAACCAGCCTTTCTTGTCTATAATTTTGCTATCATTTGACTTGCTAATGCAAAACAAAGAATTTATCAGAATAAAATATGGAGTCATGGCTTGATACAACACTAAGATCACATTAAAACAGATGATTCTGCTTAACATCCTATAACACCGGAAATGTCATAAGTGGTAAATATATTTTCCTGAGTGTTAATAGTAGTTCTACAAAAACAAATTTTTCATCTCTCACTATGGTTTGTCATTTTTATATTAGAAGGTTACTTCAGGGAACTATCAAATAGTCTAAGGATCTTTGTGTCTTACGAGATGACTTAATCAGCCCTCTCATATTATCCTCTGGAATTCATTACAACCAGATAAAACCAGTAATTTTGTCTAGATTTTATCTGAAGCATTTTTTAGGGAAAATCATTTAAAACATGTAGTCATGACTAGTTATTGTGTGTTAGATGTTATTGTGTCTCTTGCTCGGACTACCCAACTAACCACAAATCCTATTCCTGATTTCCTCATCAATATTTCTTTCTGAACTTCATTCAGCGATCATCTTGGGCTTTTTATCCAGTCAGGTCGGACTGCTTGGTGTGTTTGTCTCTGTTAGACTTTGTGATATCACTTGCTTAGGTTACCAAAGGTTCCTGTGATCTTCCTCTTCACTTGTGAAATTTATTCAGTTGTCATCTTGGGCTTCTTATGTAGCCAGGTCAGTTGAGCACAAAACATGACCCAAACATAATCCTTGTTGTAAGGTCAGATCTGAGCCCAAAAATTATTTGAACTTGACTAGCTGGGAGAAAGTGATGAGTGCTTAAGTCTTGTTCCTATTTTATTTCTCTGCATGGATAGCACAATACGAAATATCATGAAAAACAGAAATCTCTTTCCACTGAAATTTCATTTTGCTAGCCTGACAGAGGATACAAAATGCCTATATGGAATATTTCCATCTAGGCCCCTTTTCATTTTGTTTCCAAGTTTATTTCTTGTCCAAAATACATGGTCTTGATTGAAATACATGGATCCCTCCTGATACTTATGAAACATGATGAGATCTATAAATGTATTGACACTGCATTATTTTTACTTACTATATATAATTGCAGATTTTACATGGCTAGCAAATATTTTTTTTTCTTATCTCAATTTTAAGAACATATGAAGCTCTAATTCTCTTAATGATTATCGTTACAATATTATGTAAATTGTAATTACCAGTTGAGTATGACATAGTTAAACATGTTAAAGCTGCATTAAGTTGATATTTTTTCATTTTCTATAGATTTCATATTTTGATGGTTCTTTTTACTTTTTATCATAAATATAGATATTTTTTCTAGTCGTGGTCAATTTTAGTGTGCAACTATCAAAAATTGAAAGCAAAAGTTGAAATGTCAAAGTACTTGTGAACCGTGACCTCATGATTTTCTATATAGTGCTGAATCTATGACAACTCATAATTTCTTTGCCATATTTATGATATATCCTTCAACCCATTTCCTTTTCTATATTTTTCTGATCCTAGATTTTACGTGCTTTTTTTTGTCACAAAATTCTAAACGGGCCTTAGTTTTGGAAATACAGAGTAATTGTAAGCACATGATATGGTTATATAAGCCAGTCATAGAGTCCAGATGAACATAAATTTTTATTTGTGATGTTATTGACTTATCAAATGTGCAATATCTAACAAGAAATTTAGTCACTACTTATTAAAAATTTACTTGTAGCCATTGGTTCCCATTTAGTATAAATGGAGTGCTGATCATGGATTGACGAGCTGAGCATATTGGCTTATGCTAGCTGGTGTAGTATACGTATTATACCTAGCAAGCATTGGTGCCAACACCTCTTATGACTGTTCCTAGGGTGAACAGGCTTAAACCAATCATGTGACATTTGGCACTACTTAATACTGAGCTTAAAAGTGCTTTTGCACCATTTTTTTTCTTGTTTTTTCTCAGCAATTCTTAGCCTACACCATTTGTTGGCATGGTACATACCATGGTGCATATGTACCATACTAATGAGTGATTGCTGCTGGCCCATGGCATGGAATTGGCCATGTAGGTGAAGTAAGATATTTTGCTTTACCATTGACAACACATGGGTGAAGGTGTGAATGCCAAATGTAATAAGGACTTTCTAGCAGGGATTGAAGTACTGCTTGGCCATATTGGATTGTACTGGCAAAGTACATACCATGGAGCCTTTCTATTGGATTGCCAAGTATGCAAGATAACTTTTAGGGTTGGTAGTGTGGCAACACATAGAAATTCACCTCTATTTTGTTTTCCTTATCGTAAGAAGGAAATTGTGTCAATAAGGTGCACTACTAGTCTATACGATACTGGCAAGATATTAATATAGGTACCAATACTGATACTTTAAACATGCCTTTTAGTCTATCTTACAACATTATCTTCTAGTCTTTTAATTATATGGACTGCATTCCACTTGACTATTTTGCATGTAATGGTGCCTTATGCGTACCTTGGAAATAGGATAGAGAATTTTGGAATAACTTTTTTTATTCTCAATAGCTGTAAGTAGTTTCAAAATAAAAAGTAAGTCCTTATTTGTGTTTTGATCTAGGTTTGCCATATGGGTAGATATCGTATGTCCAATTGGCACATTGTATCGTACCATACCGATACTTGGTATGCTGAATCTTACTGTACCATATCATGTACCAACACTGTAATGGGATGGTAGCGGTATAGGGTCCAATACTGAGACGATGAATCTTGGATTTGAGACCATGGTAAAACCAATAATACTTTGGTTGCTTTTGGTTGAAATATAATAAATCCTGGCTTTTGTAGTTAATTTTGCTAATATATGGCGCTTCTAGCTATTTCAAAACTAATGTGAGATTAAACAATTGGGAGGCCCCATTCTGGGGAACCTATGGACCGCAAATCCTTGATTATTTGGGCTTTGATTGAATTGTCAGGGATCAACATCTGGTCCTTCAATAAGGTATCCTTAGATAATTCTTTTATCTCAACCTCCATCTTGTTTCCAAATATAACCTTTAAATTAATATGGTTTCGTATACCAAATGTATGTTCTTTCTTTTTGAATGAGCTTTAATTGCGATTTGTAATGTCGATTATCTGCTTATTGTTCTTTTAGGTTTCATGGCAAGTCCCTCTATTGCCTAAAGTGGCCTTGACCAAGAACTCTGCACCAACTCTTAGAAGTTGCGGGTCAAGTTGGCATGAAGTCAGCAGAAAAAATTTCTAACTCCTTCAAAGGAGTCTTCTAGCATAATTCTGCTCTATAGTCAACCTTGTTTTGATGGGAGAAAGCCTGGACAATGATGATGATGATATGTTTCTTTTTTCCTTTTTAGTTAATAAAACCCTCGATAGTTTTGATAACTGGTTTTACACAAGATTCATATTGTAGAAGTCTCATTCACCTATATTCCATTCAAATAGTAACTTGTAAATTATTTAAAACTTTCTATCAAGGATTAAGGACCTGCTCCATCTCAAAGGTACTGTGCTGACAGAGAGAGAGACTGGGTCTTAGGACATATCCAGGATCTTAAGTCTCTCCAAAATAGATTATCCTAATTCATATCGATGTTGTCCTAGTCCCAGATCGAGACAACCTGGTATTAAGATTTAAATTCTTACTTTCTCAAATGAGATACTCTTTTTATTAGTAATGAAGAGCAAGGTTTTAAATCGTGTGGGATGGGGGCATCCCAATTTTCATCTGGAATGGGATGCCCTACATCCCGCCTCATCCTGATGGCTGTCCTGATCAGACGTCTTGGTACATGTTTGGAACATCCTTTTATATATATAAATATTATTTTTTTAAATTTATCTTGAATTTTTACTGATCTATTTATTGTTTAAATATATTAAACTTCAATGCATGCGTTGGTCTCTTATTTCATGCGGAATACATATGTTTATATGATTCTTCTTTCCATGCATACTTTTTTTTTTCAGATTTTTTTTTCTCATCGTGATATCAATCTCAGACTATTCCATATCTTTTAGACTATCATCAAGCTTTTAGGATTTTAGACTATCACCACGACGTGAAGGCCAATTATTCTATCGTGCACAGCCAAGTCATGCGTGAAGGCCAAGTCACGCACAGCCAAATCACATCGGTGTCCGATGCTTTGAGAGTCGTGTGGGCGCACAGAGCTAAATCATGCACCACGCGTAGAGCCAAATCACATGCACATGCACACAGCCAAATCACAGAGGATTCGTGCTTTGAGAATCGTGTGGGTGCGATTGAACGGAGAGGCCGAAAGAGTGATGAAACTGATTGCTTGAACTGAGAGGCAAAAATGGCCTCTAGAGTTTCGACTTTCAACCATTCTTCCCCTCTGCTCCTCTCTAATCTCTCCTCCCTCCCTTGTTTCTTCGTCGGAGATCCGAATGCCTCCCTCCACATCACTGGAAAAAAGGTCAGTATGTCTCCCTCCCTCCTATGCTTCTCCCTGTCTCTAGAGTTTCCACTTTCAACCATTCTTCTCCTCTACTCCTCCCTAATCTCTCCTCCCTCCTCCCTTGTTTCTTCGTCGGAGATCCGAATGCCTCCCTCTACATCACTGGAAAAAAGGTCAGTATGTCTCCCTCCCTCCTATGCTTCTCCCTTCTGGTGATGAATCGATAGAAAAAATAGGCAAGTCCCAATCGGGATGGCTGTACCGACACATGATCTGGCCAGAAAGGTGGGATAGTCAGAATGGAGGCTAGATGCACGTTTCAGGATCTCGCACCCGTCCTAGGTGCCGGAATCTCGGAGGAATGGGGCGGGATGGCCCCGTCCCACTAAGGCTTAAATCATTGATGAAGAGACTATATTGTAAAAAAAGTACTGTAAGGAAAGCTACCTTCCAAATGAATAGAATGAAGATTAAGTCATCAGAGATAAAGTTTTTTTATAGCGATTAATTTCATGCTGAGAAAATATAGTAGTAGAACAAAGGAGATGCCATTTACTGATGAGGTAAGATCTTTGATTTAGATGGCGTGTCTATGATTTTTGAGATGCATTGACTCCTTATACCCAATAGGGATCGCAATTGATTGGGTATGGGTTGGATAGGCCAATATCCGTAACTGTCCTGCAATTGGAAACCCTATATCAGTACCCGCTTCATACTCACCTCAGAGTGGGATTGGTTGGGTAGGATATGGTAGGTCGGGTTAGATAAAAATAAATGCATTAGCCCCAAAGCAATCATTTCATAATTGGTAATAAAAACAAAATATGTTATTTTGGTTTTTGGAGCTCATGTTTTCTTTATCTTTGCATTGCCCTTGGTCCACAAGTAGTTAGAGAATGTATGTAGGTATCATAGAAAAGCAAATATGAGTAACTTTTTATCAAAATGATTTAGTCGGTAACTTCGTTGGAATGACTTCTAACATTTGTAACAAAGATCTCACTATACATAAACTCCCAAACCACCATACAACAAAGAAAAAGCAGTTGGGCAAAACTAATAAATCTTGTGGCACAGCTAAATACTGAAACTCAACTATGATAATTTTTTGGAAATGATTTTAATGAAAAATTTCTGTTTGTATATAATGGATGTTGAAATTAGATCGAGATTGAAAAAGAATCCATTTGCACTCAAATCTTGCAGCCTAAAATTGCTTCCAAATTTAGATCGCATGTCCAGGTATCCTATCACGGTTGTCAAATCGCATGTCCAGGTATCCTATCACGGTTGTCTGCCTAATTTTGATCAATCGATTGTTTACATTAATGAGGCTCGCTTCTAGCCAACAACTACCAAGCAGCAATTGGCCATTTTTTTCAAAAGTCCAAATCAACTGCTAAACGAACAACCCAAAAACCCGAGCACCCTATCGCATAATCACAGAGCATCAAAAGGAACTAAGGAAGATCGAAATGAGCAACCCATATCTGAGCAAAAGATTGTGGGCTTTAGTGTCAAGGACCGTGCTGGTGAGGGATGAGGGCTCAAAGAGACGAAGACCTCCACTAGGATAATCATGTTCTTGGGGAATGAGCGTAGGTGCAATGATGGAGGGGATGAGCAGCCATTCGATGATCGATGTGACAATGGCTGAAGGGAGGAGTGTGGAGCACTGTGGCTGAGGCAAATGGGGCACAGACCATCGAATAAGGGACTCGAGTTGTCAAGTGACAGTGGTGGGGAGGGGAAGTGAAGAGTTTGTTTAGGGTTATATTGTATAAGATGAGGTTTGGGATGGTTCTTACCATTACCCGCACTTGGCATGAATACACTTCGAGTATCAGAATTAAAATTCATCCCCGGCCCCAACTTTAAATTGGTTAGATAAAACCCTCCCCATTAAAGCCGGGTTAAGTCAGGTACCCAATGTGTTGGCTTAAATTGCCACCCTTGAAACCCAACTAATGGGTTTTCTTTCAACATCAAGGTTATCAACATAACAAGTTGCCTTCATGCTCCATCTTTAATTTAAAATTTTCTTGTCTCATGTGTTTGACTTTGATATAACCAAAAAAAGTATATGGAAACTCAACCTATTCTATTTAATCCCTTACTCTCAATTTTATTGAATTTTAGAACTTCAATAATAATTGGTTCTAATCTATCCTATAGCTGGTAATGCTTATTTTGTGTGGGCCAAAACCTCCTTTTTTTTGAGGTTGCTAATATCTTTTAGAAGTGCCAGGTGAAGGACTCTGTCGTTGGATTAAAACTGTTGACCAGTTTGAGACATCAGTCGATTCTTGGACTTGACCTTTAATGTGGAGTTGATTTTTATATTGGGTTGGAACATCTAAATTATAAGCTTATTAAGGGTCACGAAACTTTGTACAATGGCTATTGCAAATAAGACTACCACCCTCTTGGATGTTGTTGAATATTCATACTCAATGCAATTCTTACAGTCTCCTTCACTATTTGCTAGTTTCCAAGTACTTATCAATTGAAAACCTTTCTATTGTGCTTCTTGCTCGGACATAATCACTCTTTATGGATGCCACATCCTAAATGCCTCCCTTCCATGTGTGACACCTAGGCCTTTTCTTCATTTTCTCCTTCTTACCTCTAATTCTCTTCCTAACATGCTCTATCTTTCCATTGGATAGGGGATTTATTTGCACTAACAACTCTACCAGAGTGCTTAGTGTTTAGATATGATGAAAAATGCAAGAACAAAAGGAAGGCCTGCCTTCTCTACCATCCTTTGATTCCACATATTAAGATTTCTTGTGACCCAAAATGATGAATAGGACTAATGCTGCAATGAATGGTGTCCTCTGACCTAGATGATCCATGAAACATGGTAGAATTTAATTTCTTCCTATTTCATGAAAAAAAGATGACATAAGGTCCCATTTAGGAGAAAAGGTTGGAGAAAGATGCCAGGCCAAGATAGGAAGAATTACGAGAGGAATAATGGATATAAAGGTGGCGCAGAAGATTCTTTTGGTTGGCTTTATACCAAGGGTTTTAAAGTCTTGGATTAATATCATACTAATATAATATAAACTAGCATGGCATGGTACTGTTTTGACATATGATACATCTTTGGGTGCTTGCTTTAGAAAAGTGATATATAGTACCATGCAAGGATTTCAGAACCATCATGAACCACTTGGTATGGGGCATACTAAGCCATGTTGGTGGTGGATTGGGATGGTTTTGGCAATCAAAATCAGAAACCGGCGGAGGGGAGAGGAAGAAGGAAAGAGAGAAAAAGAGCGGGGGCAAGAGAAGGAGAGGGAGTGGGAGATAGGCATCCGGTGGCCATCGGAAGCCCATCGCACCTATTGGAGGGTTGGAGGAGGGGCTCCGCCCTCCTCAAGATTGAAATGGGGGTGGAGAGAGGGCATCCGGTGGCCATTGAAAGCCCACCGCACCTATTGGAGGGTTGGAGGAGGGGCTTTGCCCTCCTAATCGAAATAGGGTTCTCCACCCCCATTTCAATCTTGAAGAGGGCAGAGCCGCTCCTCCAACCCTCCAGCAAGTGCGGCAGGCCTTCAACGGCCTTAGAAGCTTTTGAAGGCCCTCTCTCCCTCTTCCTTTCCTTCTCTTCCCCTCTCTGTCTCTCTTTTTCTCTCTCCATTCTCCCTCTACCTTCTTTGTTGTGTCGGTTGACTGGTCCGGGCCTCGATATCGGCATAGTGAACCTTGGTACCATGGATTGATATGATGCTGTACCAAAAGATATACTGGTATGATATGTATAATATTGTATGGCCATATAGGCTGGTATATATGGTAAATGAATACGTGATTTATACATTATGAGAAGACAAGGAAAAATTGTTGAAGCAAGATATACATGGACTAAGTTCTCTTAGGTCCTAGACAACTTTTAGCAAGGCATATATGGAAAGGCATATATGTATAATATGGCAGGGCCATATAGACTAGTATATATGGTACTTGAATGTGGTTTATACATTGTGAGAAAACGAAAAAATTGTTTAAGCAAGATATACATGGAGTAAGCTCTCCTAGGTTTGAGACAACTTCTAGCAAGGCACATATGGAAGGGTTCTCCACAAAGAAATTTATGGAGTTAGCTAAGTGAAGGAAAGACATAGAAAGATCCTTGTTAGTTGTGTAGATCCTTAGATATCTAAGTGTTTTTATTCTCTATACCTATCACATTGTTTGGGGTGTTTTAGCACCCACTCTGGACTTGGATCCACAAGAAGGATCCATCTCAAACAAAAATAGACAAGCATCACAATTATTGTTAGATCACAAGGACCACCAAATCAACTAGAACTGGGTGGTTCAAGGCATACCCAACTAGGCTAAGTGGTTACTTGGATGGTTTGGCTAGTCGATCTGGCTCATTTTTTTTATATATAAAAATCCCTTTGCCTCCCTCTCGGACTGTTCTCCTTCTCTCTTGATCACTTGATTCCCCTCTCCCTCTCCCACCTTTCTCTCTTACTCTCTCCTTTTTCTCTTTTTCCCTCTAGTTCTGGTATGCATTGGGATGGTACGGTACATACGAGTTCCTTATAGAACCACTCGCTAGCTAGTATGACCTCTAATACCAATTTAGTGAACCTTGATGATGAGGCTAGCAATGTTTCTTTTCTTGAAGCCATTAATAATTATTGAGGATGAGAATCAATAATGGTTTCTCCATTCCTAGAATATCTATTCTTAGCAATCATCAAGAAAAACTAATTTTGCTTTACATGCTCAGACAAGTCTAGGATTGTTGATCTGGTAAGCAATTCTTATCAGAAATGGTTTCTTCATGGCATGGATATGGGGAGAGAGATCTTACATTTTCACTAGCGGCTTCTTCATGGATAGTGGCATTAACATACATCAGTAATAAACATAGATAAAGAGGAAGAAAGGGAGAGGGAAAGATAAAATGGGAATTGGAAGGAATAGAGAGACAATTGGATAGGAGTCTTAATTGCATAGGACTTTCTTCATTTAACTTTCCACATAAATCCAACACCTTGGAAAAATGGTACTAAAAATCCTTAGCTACGTTATACCCTTTTATTGGAAATCCAATACCCATCTGAATTAGCATTCCCATGTTTATATTAGTTAACAAACACATGAATGAGCTAGAATGGGAAATTGATAACGATTCCTAGTTTCCACTTCAACAAACCTAATGTACCCTATGTGTGCTTGGTCATTCAATAATAAAATCTTGTTGATCTTTAATATTGAGCGTTGGGATGCTAGAAAATTGGTTGGTATATACGGTCATCAAGGTCAAGGAGCAACACATTTATCACCCTTAACTATTGGAGATCTCATCTTGGATATACAAGAAGAGATATCTCAATGATAAAAAGCATGTATATCCATATTCTTTAGATTGAGTTCTTAGGTTCAATAATAATTGTTGGCAATGTTCACCATCTCGATAACAAACCCTATACCGGTACCATTTTATTACAGTGTCGGTATATGGTGTGTTATGAGATGACGAAATGTACCAAGTGTTGGCATGGTGTGAGATTGTGTAGCAGTTCGGCATCGTAGGGTGCCGACCAATATGGCAAACCTTGATTGTAGTAGCTTTCACCTGTTTCCTAGACCTTGAATTTTGGGCCAAACCATTCCTATGATATTGCATGGTACATTTACTCTTTTGAATCTACCTTGCATTGTTTTTTTAAGGCTTGTTTTTTTCCTTCCTTCTTTTGACGTAGTGGCATCTAACAACTCCTTTATCTGATTCAACTCTGATAGGAGCTAGTTTATGAGGAATGTTGCACCTTGATGATATCTAGTTTATAAGGAATAATTATCATGTTCCTAGACACTTGAATGGGATGATTTTCTTATTAAAGCATGTAATAACTGCAGTTTCATTGAAACGTTAGGAAGCAGTTATCCATATTACAGATTATAATGAGAGCTTGTAATTTGTATCAACGGGCATAAAGACCCCTGGTCTTCTTGGTAACAATAATCTCACCGAGCTAAAATTTCTTGCAACTACTCTCTGTCATCAGTCTAATTTCATACTTGCCTGTCTTGTTAGGAGGGTCCAAGGCCCTATCTATTTTAATGAATGAGTGCAGCAATCAAGCGGAAGTCTCTTGTATCAAGATGCAATTCTACCAACTCCAGCCAGTTGGCACCCTCTGTATAATTCCTCTTAATAAAGCGGAAGTCTGACTTAAATGATTGTTGGGTAATTTGTACTCCCTAAAATAGCTGATTGAAAGTTAGATGGTGAACATGCTTCATCATTCATATGTTTCAATGTTATGAGTGCTAGTTTCATGTCAGCTGAATGTTTCTTTTTAATTGTTCTATAAAGTATTATGTAAGGGGCCTGTCTTGCTTTCCTTGGACTGGACCTTTGTGACGCTATTATAGTCATAAAAATGTCACGTCTTGTCATAAAATTATTAGAACTTGTAGTTAGTAGATTACTAGAACTTGTAGTTAGTAGATTCTGTTACCTTTATTTCCACTTGGTCCACATAAGATTGCCCTTGTGGATTGTCTAGTAGGCATTTGCGAAGATGAAATGTTACAGAACCTCTTCTATCTGTACAGTAGTTAATTTTGTAAACAACAACCAAATGGTGAAGTAATTAAACCTATACCAATCTGTTGTCTGGTGTGTTTTACAGGTGACTTAGAATTTCCATCGCGTATGATTTTGTTGATATTATAATCAGAACTTTAGGGGAATCTTGACTTTTGATGCATTTTCTGATTTAGATAAAGCACAAATGAGGAGTCAATATGTCCACATTTGATTTCACAAACTCATGTACAAAATCTGTAGTAAAATTTATCCTTGTAGTTCTTTGTCATGGACACAGCAAAATTTCTTCAGATACCAATCACATCTTCTTTGGTGACAAACATCCTTGATGAGCTGAATTACCATGTAATGCAAGTTGTTGGAAAGCATTAGCTGAATCCTGGAGAATATGGGCTAGTGAAACTGTAAGTTGGAAGGCATCTTTGGTTGTGATGCATTTAATTATCTGAACTTTGGGGAACTGTGAGGCTGAATGCTCCAAAAATTATTGGAGAAAAGGAATTCCACCATAAGTTGGCCATTTTAAGTGTGGAAACCACATCCCTGTTATTTCACATTGTGCATAAGCAGTAACAATGAGAAACATTATGGTCTTTATATTCATATGTTGGATGGCTTCATTCAATTAAATGGGTTCTACTTAATGTCTTGATACTATCCATTAGTGAAAAATGAAAAAGCACACTGTCTTGCTTATGATAGTTGTGGTATGCAGATTGTGGTAGATAATGTCCAGTTTCAAGTCTGCGCTAATAGGCATGTAAATGCTTCTCCAAGGAACCTTTATAAGTTTAGCAGCAACCTGCATGTGTTTGAGATTTTCACTTTAGAATAACAATTCAATTTGTTGTGAGTGTTAAAATCATATCCCTTCAACGAGCTGATTTGACAGATCGTGGAATGATGGACTTATCACCGGTCTCAAATGATAATTTATTCCTAACATCAAGATCTCTTTTCAGCTAACCTGTAGGGAATTTTTGCTCCTTTTTTGTCTTCTTAGTCTACAATATGAATTCTTTTTTTTTTTTCAAATATCTGCAGTTAAAAGCTTGTCTAAAGATATGGTTGTCATAAATTTGATTGTGACCGGATAAATATGGGAACTTTTCTTTCTATATCTTCTCAGAAAGATCTAGAAAATTCACTCCAAACCAAGCTAACCAGCCGATAACCCCAGTGCTCTCACATGAGACATGTTTTAGTTGTACATTCTCTTTAGCATGCCGTGACTGTTGGCTGTCACATTAACCATTTCTAAGCTAACCCTGACCAAGTTTCTTTTCTTTTTTTGTTGGATTCAGTTACTAACTTTTTCTTATATTTATATGACTCTTTTCTTGGCATAATTATGTGAGTACTATCATGTTACTGTTTCTAATCTCAAGCCTTGCCAATAGTTGTTGTCTGTGTAACGACAGGTTTGGATCCAAATCAAACATTTAGTTGGAAATTTGTATCTTAAGCACTTACCCACCTTTGGCCAGCTGATCTTTATTTTAACGAGAGTTGAGTGCAACATGAATGTTGGAAGATTATCCTTCCTTTTAATGGTTCTCATTTGGGTATATACATGTATTCTTTTTTTTTTTCTTTTTTTACCAAGCTCTATATTTTAATTGACCTTTTTCCTGCGATGCTGTTGCAGATCCCATGCAGGGAACCACATCAAAACGTGTGTCTTACACTAGAGATGGGAAGAGTAGAAGCAACTCTGAGGAGAAGAGCAACTGCATTGGTCTTTACCCTTTCGGCCTCGCGACTTACAGAGCACGGGGTAAACTTTGGACAAATCCTGAAACTGGAGATAATGAAAGAGTAGTCTCCCTCTATAATGCTGCAGACTCATGGCTGAGGCAGCTTAAGATTGTCCACAATGACTTCAACTTCTTCACCAGTCACTGAACCCCAATGTGCATATCAGGCACCATTCTAGTTCTCGAAGAACTTTCTGACCGGCCCTGCCCCATGATATCGCCATGCTGGAGATCAGATTGATCAGTGAATGCCGATAACTCTGATTCCATCGCTTTTGTAGATGTTAGTGAAGAAGAAGGGTTTTGGAGCCCTTCCAGTTTTCTTTGGCAACAGAGTGATTGACGACGAGCAGAACTGAAAGATCTCAGGGCTTGGTTCTCTTTTTGACAGTTTTTGTCTCTGGAGGTGGTAGTTCTGAAACAGGTGGATACGGGGTACTTCTGACTCCGCCGCTTATATTTTCTTGGAGAGTTTTGGTAATGGAGAGAACATCTCCTATCGGTCCTGGACTGTTACGTATAACCTCTTGGGTTGGTAAATTCAAGGAAAAGCTCTTGCCCGTTTCTCAAATTTATGGCTATATGGACGGTGCTTTGGTATTGTCATGCTGAGAAACCGCACTGCTGGTCGGAAGAAGTCACCGTAGTCGCTTCTTCTGGCTTTGGTAGTCCTCGTGGCTCAAAGGGCTGTTGGGGAGCTTAAGAGAGGCCGAAGAAACATTGTAACATCGTTCTCCAATTTAATGAAAAATTTCTTGAATTATTCTTGATTTTTGTCTTGTGTAATTATACTCTCTGTTATTCTTGATACATAAACTAGCTAAGCTAAGAACTTTGTAATTAGCTAGCATGGATCTTATGATGTAAATATGAATAAATCATGACTGATTAATGAAACTCATGGATTACAATTTGATGATTTCTATCTGTTTTCTCAGGTACGTTGTCTTTGTTTCAATTTAATCCAAAATCCCAATTCAAGAATATCTCTTCCTGTCTTTTTTTTCTTCAAAATAAAGGAATACCTCTAATTCCCATCTTTTTGCTTGGTTTCTATTCCCATCTTTCTTTCTTTCATTCCATCGTGGGCCAGAACGACGAGATGAATTTAAGGAGCTCCTGCCCTCGCAGGAACGACAGGCAGACATGGGAGGTGACATCGACGTGGACATGGAAACTGAGATGGTGGTGAACATCCAGAACGATGAGGACAAAGAGGTAACCGAGAAGATTTTTTTTTTAATCGTATTCGTGCAACAACAGCGGGTAAATAAGTCCGTTTATGGATGCCCACCCAGCTACCAAACAACTTAGCCGGAACGCAAGGAAAAAAAAAAAAAACAGAAAGTCGGCGGGATGGCAAAAAGAAAAAAAATCAAAATTTCAATCTATCAAAATTTAAATGATGATAACTCTTAGTTAACGATCCCAAAATCCCGCAAAATCCTATATATCCCATCACGCTTCCTCTCCTCTCCATTCTCGAATACTTTCTCCCACCAACGATGGCGGCTGCCGCGGTCTTCCTGTTCCTTGGCGTTGTTATGGGAGGTGTTGCCTTACTCGTGATCGAGTTCCTCCTCACACCCTTCTCGCTTTATTATTGGTTCTGCTGTCGCCGAAAACAGCCTGCGCTCTTAAATCCGGACAAAGGTTGCGATCCGGATGCCAAGCGCTCCCTTCCATTCACATGCAGCAAGGAAGTAAGCTTCTTGTTGTCGATCGAGCTAAATTCTCTCCATTCTTGGATTTTTACTATTTATCTGCATGCATGCATGCATACTATATATTTTCCCTTGCCAATTTAATGGGATTCTCAGAGATGGTTAAATGAAGCATTCTTAGCGTATTAGTTCGTACGCTTGTTTTGTCTCTTCCATTTCCTGCGGGTTGATTCCTTTCGTTCGCTTTCTTTCTTTCCAATGATGGTACATTCTCAGAAAGGATGTTATTAGTAAGTGACGCTACAAATGGCTAACGAGTAAAGAGACTTCCAGGAAAAACGTAAGATTGCCTTTTTATTTTTCTTTTCTTCCTTTCTTTCTGAATCAATCTAGTGCTGTCATCTGTTCTTGGCTACATTGTACGTGGCCAACACATCTTTTTGATCCAAATGATCCGGCGTAGATTCCTGTATACCCTAACCAGTGATCTTGTACGACGTGCACGGTGTCAAGATTAATTAGTATCCATGACGCTCATACATATTTGTTTTTCTCTGTGATGATTAGGGCACAGTTTGGGTGTTGGAACCGGCCAAGGTTCCACATATTTGCACCAAAGAATCACCTGCAAAAGGGGCCAAGGAGCAAATGAACGAAAAGGAAATCATCGAGGTTTACCCTGTCGAGAAACATGCAAAAATTAAGGATCTTGCCTTAATCTTGTCAGATCATGATGGCTCTGAAGCGTCTATCAAACTTTTGGACTGTCTCGTGACAACAGTTTCTGCTTCGGATGAGTCTTCACAAAAGTGGTGAGCTGTATATTTTCCTTCTTCGCTAGCATAAAATAGCTAATGAACTAGCACATACATGTTGTTCCCCACATTAAGGTACACGCTAGTAATGCCTATAAATACGATTGTACTCCACAATTGTTTAGAGACAATGCAGTTTATAACCATGATTGGATCCACGCATTTCTGTTGGTTCTGTGAGTGATTTTTTCCTTCCAAAGTTTTTAATTTTTAGATATCATTATGGCTCTGAAGTGTCTATCAAACTTTTTTATTGTTAATTTTTAGTAACCGTTGCAAATAGCAAAATGAAATATCTTTTTGGGATATCTAATATTGTTTGTTCACAGGGATAAAAGATATCCGATCAAATTGGAAAGTAAGAGGTCACTCATCTACAATGGAAGCAAAATATGTTATATATATCTTAACACTTCTAGAGATAAAGAATCCTGGTGTAAAGCACTTCGTCTAGCCTCTTTTCCTGATAAGGAGAGAATCAATTCATATTCACGATTAAGTGAAGATTTTCAATATTATCTAGCATTTCTTCCGTTTTTGAAGCCCCCTATGACATTTGGTGAGGCCATAGAAAAAACAAACAAGGTTCATAGATCTAAAAAAATTCACGATCTTTTGAAGGGATTTGTGAAAATGATTTCAAGGAATAGTTCGGTCTCATCTCATCTTCTCATGAGAAGAGAAAACATAATAAGAAGTTGTCACTTTCAGACGATACATCACCGTCCGATAGAGTTGTGAAAGCCACTTCATCCGAGAAATCTTCAACCAATTCTTTACAAGATCAGATGCAACCTTTTGCAATAACCCAATATTTGGATAGCAAAATCCTACTTCCTGATAGCTCTGATTCAGCATGCAATGAGAAATTTATTACTGATGAGGCTGCCTTCTGTTGGAATTTATTGTTTTCAAGATTGTTTTTTGACATCAAAAGAAATTCAAGGGTTAACAACTTTATACAAGCACAAATTCAGGTAATTACGATCATACAAATCTTTTTTAAGGAAAGATGGTATAAGTTTTGCTTTGCCTTTTATTTTATCTATTTTATTTGTGGCTCGAGGGGACCTTATTAACTAATGATATATCTATTTATCTTTATTTTGTTTAAGCAGAGTGCGCTGTCAGATATGAGGGTACCTAGTTATGTTGGAAGAATGAAATGCACTGCCTTAGATCTTGGTAATCTTCCACCTTACATCCATCAAATAAGGGTGCTTTCTATGGACATTAGTGCGATATGGGCAGTAGAAGTTGATATCGAATATTCAGGTGGTATGACATTTGACATCGAAATAAGGTATAAAGATCAAGAACCAAAACTACAAGAAGACACCATAGATAGAAGGCTTGATTCAAGCTGTGGAATGGAGATGATTGCATATGTTTTGGAAGGTCACAAACATGATGATTGCTAATTGATAAATTTTTATATAAAAATATTTATTGTATATGCGTATAAGATTTTTTTAATAAAAAATTTAGTGATTCATTGCCTTTTTATTTTAGATGGTTTGGAGAAGTCAAAAAGCATTGGTTGGGCATCAACTTGGATGTCAAAGTGGAAGGCTATTCAACATTCTAGCGTCGACCATGTTTCACATGTCCGTAAATATTCTTTGATACTAATTTTCTTTTTGGTATTAAGCTTTGATCACCAAAACTTCAAAGGGCAAGCCATGTTGATGTAGTATGTTAAGTAATAAGAGAAGAATTTAAATTACCAACAAAAATGATAGAAGGATGTGACACTATAGCTAGATTTATAAAGCTGACATAATAGATTAGAAAAGCCTTATTGCATTTATTAAATTACTTAGAATGGATTTTATCATCATATACTAGACTTTATTTTGATGGAAGTTTGAAAAATTTAGCCTTCGATGATTTTTGACACAAAAACTTGCAACTCATATGTAACACATAGATGGGCTCATTCTTTCTATCTTGTGAAATATTATTTTGAGTTGCATTAAAAAAGATTATTTCATGAGTTACATGAGATATTAACATCAGAAACATTGCTATTGTTAGGACCATTTTTGTCTTTATGTTATTGGGAAGCATTAGAAAATGTTGTTTCTAGTACATTATGTATTAAAATTAATATGTTTTTAATATATATGCTTCTTATCATATGCTTGAATTGATTGGTCATGAAAGCATGGGTTTAATATCCTACAATTTTGTCCTAAATTATAAAAAGAGTAGACAATTGTAAATAACCAACTTTCTTGTCTCTTAAAGGTTCCCTTATCCTTGACAATGAGCGTTGCATCACTTCAAGGGACACTACAATTACATATCAAGCCCCCACCTTCTGATCAATTATGGTTTGGGTTCACATCTATGCCTGAAATAGATTGGGACTTAGAGCCTAAAATTAGAGATCAAAAGATCAGTTCTAGTGAGATTGCTTTACTACTCAAAGATTACTTCAAGGTAACATGAGATCTTGATGCTATGAAACATCATAGTTCTTTTCCCAACAGTTCAAATTTTTTAGTGAACTTTTTTTTGTCCAATATGCATTACTTCACTCACATTCTATTCATTTGGTTTCTTAAGCAGTGTTATAATAAGACTTTGAACTTGCTGTCTTTTTGTAGGATGCAATTCATGAATTTCTAGTAGTTCCAAATTTTGAATGTATATGCATACCATGGATGTTGGATGAGAAGGATGATTGGGTTCCATTAAAGGTAGCACCATTCAAATGGGTTCATCAATGGGAAGGAAGAGATACTGAAGAACTCGATGCCTCCAACTCTCAGTGTGAAGAGAATAAAAACAAATCTACTGATATTGATGGAAATAGAGCTAATACCAGTGCTTATCAGTCACCATCTCATGAATCCCTCTTAGATTTTGAAGCTTCACAAACAAGTCCTTGCATGTCAGTTTCATCAGATCAGTTATCTCATACTAACATGCTTAAAGTGGAGACACCAGAGAGCAAAGAAATTCAAGATGTCTCCAATCATAGTAGGGTGGCCTCCCCAATGATTGCATCGAGAGAAATGGTAATACTAGAGGGACATAAAACCATGCACTTTGAGATGGATCGGAAACCAAGAAAGATTAGTACGAAATTACAGATGAAAGATATGGGAAAGCTAGTGGGGAGCAAGATTGAAGAGAAGAGGCGACATATTGGAGAAAAGGGCAAGTATATAGTTGAAAAAATATGAGAAAGTACGAGAACATAAATGTATTAAATTTAACCCTTCCCCATAAATGTGCTTGCGATGTTGATATGTCATTTCATGTAAATAGATATTGAGTATGACATGATTTTTTTTTTTTTTTTTGGATGGAAAATGGAGGAAGCATGAAGCTTCCCCTAGAAGTTATGAAGATTAAAAGCTATTTACAAAAGAAAGACAAGAGAGAAATTAGATTAAAAGCAATTTATAAAAGGAAGACAACACAAAAAAATGCTTTTCATATTAAAAATTATTTGCAAAAGGAAGATACAACAGAACAAAAATATTCTATACTTAAAGCTATTTATAAAAGGAAGATAAGATTGAAAAAGCCGAGTCCTCCAAAAACACTAGAAAAAAAAGGTAATGAGGATGATGGTGTTGCAAAGGATGCACCAAAGATACGAGACCTTGTTCCTCTGATTTGCCATAAGAGGTTGAATAAACAGAACCCTTCCTTTGTAGAAAAATCCAAGCTTTTCATTCTCTCCATACTTTCTAACAAATTATTACAAGTAATTGAATTTAGTTGTTCTATAAAGATTTCATTAATTTTTTATCCTACAATAGGTCTAGTTTCAAAGCTTGATGCATATGGAGGATATTTCGAACCAATGTTCCAACCTTTCTTCACCAAAACCTCTCATGTGTGGAGCTTATTCCTCATTGCTAGCTAAAGGCTGCTAGAGTTAATAGAGAAGAAGCTATGTTAAGATAGTTTTCATACCAGAATATCGATAAGCCCTGAGGGTTTGATAAGAGTAAAAATCTCTAGCAAGGAATCTAACTGTTTCGATTCATTCAGATCTAATTTTTGAAAAAAAGTGAATGCTAGCTCCAATAAGAAGGTATGTGGGTGTTGCACTTCATGGCCTTCTCATGTAAACATATAAAGCCCTAACAAAGAGGGGTAGAGTCAAATCATAAATCCTCATAGAATCGAATACTTTGCTTATCTCCTAATGTAAAAGAGATACAACTCCAGAAAGGCTCTTTCATTCTCATTCCAAATCTACTCCTTTTGTAGTATATAGCTTTAATCATATTCCACCATGACCAAGAGTTTTTGAGAAAATTTCAAGACCATTTTATGAGGAGTCTTGATTCATCTGTTCTGAATTTTAACTTCCAAACACCATGCTTTTTAGATCGCTAGACTATCCTACTTAATAGAAGCCAATTACATTTTCTTTTGCTTTCCAAAGAAAAGCTCTTTTTATTTTTTTCAATTCTATGGGTGACCCATATTGGTAATTTGAAAATAGACATATATAGAAAGATAGGATTGTCAAAATGGTGTTCAAAAGAGTTTACCTTTCTACTCCAAGATAGGAGCCTTCCTTTCCATGATGCAAGCCACCTTTTTGAAAAGCAGGCATCTAACATTACTTAGATAGCTTTCTATCACTAAGGGGCTGTCCAAGATAAAGGTATTAATCCTTTCTTGCAATTCATCAAACCAGCAAAAATTAAAATTTTTGTATCATTCATGTTCAAAAAATGAATCGAGCTCCTATGGAAGTTAATAATTTTCAAATCAAAAAATTATTTCAGGGACAAAAGGGTTGCTTTAGTAGCCAAAAGTATTACTTGAGCAGCTAAAAACAAACACTCGATTCCTACTTTTCTTCCCAAAAAAGAATTGCCAAAAGACTTTCTTTCTTTCCGGCACAAAAAGTTAAAATATCATATGCAAACTACAAAAAACTTGATTCCTTTAAATTCATCTTTGTTGTCGATTCCTTTAATAAGCTTATTTTAGCACACTTGCTAGAGAAGCTTAGAAGGTACCTCAGTAGAAAGAATAAAAAAGGTGGGTGGGAGAGGATCTCCTTGCCTCACACCCTACTTTCACTTGATCAATTTGCTAGATTTTTTATTCAATAGAGGAGAAAGTTAGTAATTTATATGCCCACTCAATCCATTTGCTAGGAAAGGCTCTTGCCTATAATACTGTAAAAAGAATATCTCAATTTATGTTGTCAAATATTTTTTTAAAATCCAAGTTACACAAGAAATCTTTATGTCCTAATCTCTTGCAAGAAGTGAGCATTTCACAAGCACTAATAAAAGTCCTTATGATAGAGTGACCTTTGACAAAAGAAGATTGAGATTTATTAATCAAGGAATAAATTTGGTCAAATAGGTTACAATGATCTTATTGATAATTTGTAAAGATTGTTAAGGAGGCTAATTGGTCTTCGATCTCATGCTATGAGCAAGCCTTCTATTTTAGGAATGAGAAAAATGAAAGTAAAGTTAACTCACTTTAAGTCCAAGGTCTTTCTATGAAAGTTTGCCAAGAGAATCATTAGATCATCCTTAATAAGGTTCTAAAATTTTTGAAAGAAAGTGAAGAACAAGCCATCAAGACTTGAAGCTTTGAGCCAACTAAAAGAGAACACCACTTTCTTCACTTCCTTCAGTGAAAACTCATCTTTCAATTCACACAAGTTTACCATGTTGTCACCATAAAGCAAATTCTAATTGATAAAAATTCTAGCATTAAAGGCAAATTAAAAATATTTTAAAAGGTGTCCACCAGCTCCTACAAGACATCTAGTGGATGGTGAGAGAGGAGATCTCATTCCTTATCAGGTTGTCTATCCTGAGATGAATAGGGCTATTAACTGGATTGTATCCTATGTCATCGAGCACTCCATCAATGTTGCATGGGCCAATATTATGGCTGCTCCGATGATTCTTAGGAATATCCTTTTTTCTAATTTGCTTGGATGTATTCATATTAGAATAGTGTTAATTGCTTGTCTTATAAAAAAACTTTTTAAAATAATAGTGTAACATGAATTCGAATGTCCTCTTGATTGGTGAGTTTGATATCTTTATCCAAAAGAATAGTAGTGTGATTTTTTCTTTCCTATCCGAAGGCATCGTATAGAAATAAAAGATATTCCAATCCAACCCCCTCCTTGAGATGAGTTATTTTTGCTCTTTGCTTTCAATACAACTCCTCCTTTTGCTTAAGATCCTCCAAGATTTTTCTCAAAATCTCCTAGTGTTGTGTTTGGCCATTGACAAATCAACCTATTCCTCTTTCTTGTTAAAGATATCGATATCATGTACAAGTTTTACCTTCATGCCTTTATTCTTGATTCTTTGGGATGATGCCTAAAGCTTCAAAGTAGAATGCAGCCTTCTTAAATTGCTCATCTAAGTTGTCATTGAATTTTGGCAGCCTCTCACATTTCTCCAATTTCTGATCACACTATTCTCTAGATCCATCTTCTTAAGCCACCATAACTGAAGTTAATATTACATTTAAGTGCTATTAGCACATGATCAGAGGCTGAGCTAACTAGTGCTTATTGGAAAAAAGTAAGATACAAGTCTTTCTAATCTAGAGATTATAGAAGCCTATCCAATCTTGCTAATGAAGTATTCCTTCTTCTATTACTTAAAGTAAAATTTTTGCCTTTAATATCAAGGTTAATAGAGGAGATAAATTCCATGAAGGCCAAGTTATCCTTCAAGATTTGTAGATTGCCTTTTCTATCTTCATATGATTTTGTCATTTTAAAATCACCACCTAAAAGCCATGGTCTAGAGATGGAGGTCTTGATCATCAATAGCTCTCTAAAGAAGGTGTCCTTTTGATCTTTATCATTATGTCCATATACGATCATGATTAAAAAGTTCTTATATAGAGAGAACTGAACTGGTGTTGTCTGTTCATAAGAATGAAAGATATCCAAGCAAATTGGAAAGCAAGAGATCACCCATCTACAATAGAAGCAAAATATGTTATATATCTTAAAACTTCCAGAGATAAGAAATCATGGTGCAAAGCACTTGGTCTGACCTCTTATCTTAATAAGGAGATGATCAATTCATATGCATGATTAAGTGAAGATTTTCAATATTACTTGACATTTCTTCCACTTTTGAAGTCCTCTATAATATTTGGTGAGGCCATAGAAAAAGCAAAATTCATAGATCTAAAAAAAATATGATTTTCTAAAGGGATTTGTCAAAATGACTTTGAAGAGTAGTTCATCTCATCATCCTCACACAAGAAGAGAAAACCCAATGACAAGTTACTGCTTTCAAAGGATATATCACCATTTGATAGAATCATGAAAGCCACTTCCTCCAAAAAGCCTTTAGGCAATTTTTTTTACAAGATCAAGTGCAACCTTTTGCAACAACCCAATATTTGGGTAACAAAATTCTACTTTTATATATTTCTGATTCAACATGTGATGAAAAATTTATTACTGATGAAGCTACCCTCTATTGAAATTTATTATTTTCAAGACTACTTTTTGACCTCAAAAGTAATTCAAAGGTTAACAACTTTATAAAAGAACATATTTAGGTAATTAATATCACACAAATCTATTTTAAGCAAAGATAGCATAAGTTTTGCATTGCCTTTTATTTTATTTTTATGAAACTTATTAACTGATGATACATTTATTTATCATTATTTTGTTTAAGCAAAGTGCATTGTCAAATATGAGGGCATCTAGTTATGTTGAAAGAATGAAATGTACTATCCTAGATCTTAAAAATCTTCCACCTTACATCCATAAAATGAGAGTGCTTTTCATGGACATTAGGATGATATGGGCTATAGAAGTTGATATTGCATATTCCAATGGCATTGCATTTGATATCAAAATGAAGTATGAAGATCAAGAACCAAAACTATAAGAAATCATCATGGATACAAGGATTGATTCAAGCTCTAGAATGGAGATGATCACATATGTTTTGGAAGGTCACAATATGATGACCGCTAATTGATAATTTTCTATATAAAAAAGTTTATTTTATATGCTTATAAGATTTCTTCAATAAAAAATTTAATGAGTCATTGGCTTTTATTTTAGATGGATTGAGGCCATCAAAAAGTACTGGCTGGGCATTAACTTGTATTTCAAAGTAGAAGGCCGTTCAGCACTCTAGCATTGGCTATGTCTCACATGTCTGTAAATATTCTTTTATATTACTAAAAACTTCTTCAAGAGGCACAAGGATTACTCTAGCAGCCAAAAGTATTGCTTTAGTAGCCAAAAGCAAATACTTGATTCCTACCTTTCTTTCCAAAAGGATTGTCAAAAAGCTCTCCTTTTTCCTAGCACAAAAAAGTAAAAAACCATCTGCAAACTACAAAAACTAAATTTTTTTAATTCATTCTTGTTGTCAATTCTTTCAATAAGCCTAATAGAGCATGCCTACTAGAGAAGCCTAAAAAGTACCTCAATAGCAAGAAAAAAAAGATGGGTGAGAGACGATCTTCTTGCCTCAAACTCTACTTGCACTTGATCTATTTGCTAGGTTTTCCATCCATCAGGATTGCAATAGAATAAGAATTTAGTGATCTGTGTACCTACTCAATCCATTTGCTTGGCAAGGCTCTTGCCTATAATATTGCTACAAGAAAACCTCAATTTATCATGTCAAATACTTTTTGAAAATCTAACTTACATAAGAAACCTTTATAGCCCAACCTCTTACAATAAGTGAGCATTGCATATGTCCTAAGAAAAGTCTCGATGATAGGATGATTCTTAACAAAAGCAGATTAAGACTTATCAATCAAAAAAAGAATAAATTTGGCCAAATGGCTCACGATGATCTTAATGATAATTTTGTAAAGATTGTTATGGAGGCTAATTAGTCTTAGGTCTTGTGTCGTGAGCACGCCTTTCATTTTAGGAATGAGGAAAATGAAAGCAAATATGACTTGCTCCAAGTCTAAGGTTCCTCTGTAAAAGTTTGCCAAGAGAATTATTAAATCATTCTCAATGAGATTCTAAAATTTTTGGAAGAAAGTGAAGAAAAAGCTATCAAGACTTGGAGGTTCAAGCCCATTAAAAGATAATACCATATTTTTTACTTCTTTGAGGGAGAACTTATTTTTTAATTCACACAAGTTCACCACACTGTCACCATAAAGCAAATTTCAATGGATAGATATCTTAGCATTGAAGGCAAACTGAAAAGATTTTTAAAAGTGCACACTGCTCCTTCATGACATCTAGTGAATGATGAGGGAGGGGATCTCATTCTTTGTTAGGCATGTCTATCATGAGATGAATGGAGCTGCTGATTAGACAGTGTCCTATGTTGCTAAACACTTCATTGACTTGTGTGGGCTGAGCAATATTATGGTTGCTCTGATGGCTTTTAGAGATATCTTTTTTTTTTATTTTCTTAGATATAATCATACTAGAATGGTGTTAATCACTTGTCTTATAAAAGGAAAGCTTTTTGAAGAAGTAATATAACTTAAATTCAACATCCTTTTGGTTGATGAGTTTGGTACCTTCATTCAAAAGAATAATAATATGATTTTTTTTTTTGTATCCGAAGCCTCCTTTTAGAAATAAGAGATGTTCTGATCCCTCTCCTTGAGCTAAGTTTGTTATATTTTTTTGCTTTCAATACAAGTCCTCCTTTTGATAAATATCCTCCAAGAATTTTCTCGAAACTCTCCCAGTGTCATGTTCGACTATTGATAGATCAACCTATTCCTCTTTCTTATCAAGGATATTGATATCATGTACAAGATTTACTTTCATTTTTTTATTCTTGATTCTTCTTGATAATGCCCAAAAAGTCTTACTGAATTTTGACAACCACCCATACTTCTCCAATTTCTAATCACAACACCCTCCATATCCATCTTCTTAAGCCACCATAATTGAAGTTATTGTTGCATTTAAGGGCTATTAGCATATGATCAAAGGTTGAGCTAACTAGTGCTCATTGAAAGGAAGAAAGGAACAAGACCTTTCAATCTAGAGATAACAGAAACATATCAATGAAGGTTGCCCTCTTCTATTACTCCAGGTAAGAGATGGGGTAGTAACCAAGGCAGGATTAAGTAAGGATTGAAGAGCCTGGTAATGATGTTTAAATTTTTTTATGAGTTCAATGAGGGGGAGGTTCAGGGGACTTGAAGAAGAGGACATATTTCTTTCAACTAACCCTCTTACATTAGAGTCTTCTATGAAATAAGATCATCCAAATCAGTCAAATTGTTAAAAGCCTTGAGCCCATCACAAGCATTTGATTCTTAACTAGGTTGGTATTTGAATTCTCCTCTTGGCTGGATAAAAATTCAGGGACAAACCTAGTTGAGTAAATGGCTCGGCCACATCAGGATGGTCTAACAGAGTTGACTGAGGGAGGATGGATTCCCAACCAACTCTGACGTGAGTAGTCACTGGTGATGAGAAGGAAAAGATGCTAGGTTCTTGAAGTTTAGGAGTAGGAGCTTGGGCAATCATTTGAGCTTGATCATGTCTAAGCTTTGGAGGAGAAGAAAGATGCTTAACATCTAATTTTCGACTATCTAAGGAGGAAAGAAGCAGTGCAGATGGTGGAATATCATAGGCACTATAAAGATTTTGAGCATGACAACCTCCTTCGGGATTATCTTGGAAATAGGTTCTCTGGCCCACATTATGGGTTTGATCAATAATGCCTTCATGCTAGTTGGGTGAAAGATTGCTATGAGATAAGTCCTCCTTGGATGCTGTGGAGCTTGCCCTTTAAATCAAGAGACCTCTAGGTAGCTAGTCCCCCTCCCAATCTAGGAGAGGGTATATGTTTGATGGCAAAGGCCTTCCAAAGATGGCATTTTTAATGTTCATGAGGATGTGATAGGTGGCATTGCCGAGCATTGCATGGATGAGCCTCAAAATCTCCTCCAATCTTTTTCAAAATATAGTAATTTCTAAAATACAAAGGTCCTTTCTGACTAATAATTTTTGGAGAGACACTCTCACGATAGCCAAAACTAGAGATAAGCATTCTTGTCATCTCTACATCCCAGGCATATGGAGGAACTCTATATAGATTAAGTTGCATCTAGAAATAAAGCTGATGTGGGACTTCCTCATCTTTATAGGACCATGGCCTCATGGACAAGGAAGAGAAGTTGTGGCACTTTGGATCAAATAAGAAAGCCTTGTTGAGAATTGTGTCCTAAAACTAATCATGTGACGATGGAGTTCATCCTTGTATATGAATTATTGATTATTGAATAAAAATTATTCTGATATTTTTTATTATAAAATAATATTTTTTTAAACTCTTGTGTTGCGATGAAGTCCTTAAAACTATGCTAGTGTACGATAAAGAGAGGATTTATCATATAATTCTTAAATATGTTTGCAACCAAATGATATATCATTACAGAATGATGACGTTTATCGAGTGGAGATCGTTGTATGCCATATGGATTGGTTGTCCTCTTAATCAAGAAGTATGGTGATACTAGTATGACATACAGGTGAGATGTAGGGATACATCATCACTGAACAAGTGACTCATCTGCTGAGTATTCTGCTGTCAAGAGCTACTCGTGAAGCACATGGGTATAAATATCCTTCAGACCTGAGATCATCATAGTGACTTGCAGGCAACTCACTGTGCTTTGGTGTCGGACTATCTGAATTTTTAATGCAGTGATAAAAGGCTACTGGGTACAGTTAAGTACTTACGAATTCTATGTGTGGATCAAAATGGGATTGACCTCTCCAGATTATTAGAGTTGATGTATCGCTATATTTTAATTTAGCAAAGCCTTTATCAGGATAATCTATGAGATGGATTTGAAAGGTTGAAATACAATGCGAATGAAGCAATCTCGATTGATAATTAATCTGAGACCATCCTAGAGCATCCAGGGTCAAAAAGATGAATTATGTGATAACCATGTGTATGGATTCTGAAATATTTTTTTACGATAATTTGACCTATCTGAACATCAAAAATTATTGCTAGATAGTATCTCGATTAGTGCAGAAATTGATTCCTATATTACCGGCTTAGTGTTTGAACCTATGGAGTCACGCACACAAGTCAGACAAAGTAGAAATGAATTGATCTATATTTATATATCCAATTTAAAAGTACTTAACTTAATTGAACATATAAATTAACTTGATTGAGAATTAAGTTATGGGTCAAACGGGATTGAAGAGTTGACTATGTCTAACTAACACTACACATGAGGTTCAGGTTCGATCCTGGAGATGAATAATTTTTGATTTATGATCCATAGAGCATATGAGAGATTGAATTTAAGTACTAATTAATTTTAAATTAAATCTAAATTAATTGAACTTAATTGAAGCTAAAATTTAAGTTAGATTTGGTGCAAGCGTCCTAAAGAGTTTAGGATTGACAGTCTTTCAAAATTATTTCGAACCAGCTTCGAATTGGATTCGAATCAGATCCATTTTGATGAAATATGAGAATTTCTACTTGCACTGAGATTTCTCTCTCATGTGAGCCGACCAACACATAGAATGGTGCTGATTTAAAGCATCCTATGTGGGTGAGGGAGTGGGTGCAAATTGGTTGTCATAAGTGATGGTAATTCTATCTCATATAGGAATCCTTCTTTCATGAGTATTGGACTGATTCAAATCAGATTTGAGTTAGGACTCCTATACTTATTGGGTCATAAAAATTATCTATAAATAGAAAGAATCTCTATCTATGGATGCATAGAAAATAAATCAGATCGAGAGATGAGAGAAAGAGAGAGAGAGGCGTGAGAAGAGAGAGAGGTCCCTTCTTCTCCTTGGCCTCTCCCTTTGTTGCCACCCCTTCTCCCTTGGGCATGAGCCCTCCTTTGGCATCCTACTTGCTAGTGTGAGATGTCACACCAGCATATCTCCTTCCTTATTTGATTGGGTTGCGAAGTCAATTAGATTGGACTTCATCCTGCTTTTCTGCAGTGTGTGACGTGCATGCGAAGTAGAGGGTCTGTACTTTCAGACCTCCATGAAGATTCAATTTAGATTAATTAAGATTTGATCTCTGGTTCTACTGCTAATTAGATAAGGATTTGATTCTTATTTATGTAGATTGATAGAAAAAATTTTAGATGCTACCTGAGCCTTTGGAAGAGAAACAATTTCTCTTCCCTTCAATTGGTATCAGAGTAGGTTTGAAATATATGCATACATAACTGAATTTTTTGAGATTAATTACATAAGATGTAATTAAGATTTTTTGTGAGATATTAAATTTCATTTAGATCTATTTATATAAAATTTTTAAACTGATTTTGATTGGATTAGATGAGCCTAATCAATAGTTAATTGAGGTTGTTAAAAATTTGTTATAACAGAATTCTGCTATTACGAAATTTCTGATGGAATAACAATGTGAATTAAAATTTATTTTAAATTTATTTTAATAAAATTTTAATATTATTATTTTTATAATAAAGTAAGATTTATTTAGATCTAAATTGGATCTATTTTGATAGATATTTAGATCTGAATCCTATCAGAATTCAGCACTGCACAAAAATAGATTTTATCAAAAATTTATTCCTTATGCATTCATATTTACATCTAATTAATTTTTTATATGATATCAAATCTAAAATTAATATTTTATAATTAGTATAAGATATGTTTCAGATCTGATATGATGTATATGATATATTAAATCTAATTAGATTAGATAAAGAACATAATTGATAAGATCAAAGATATGTTAATGACACAAAATTATTTTATCAATAATTACATATTGATGTAATTATGTATGAAATTAGATTTCAGATCTTAGTAGCATAGTACTTGGATTGATGAGATCACCAGACCATCCAGTCATAGGAGATTGAAGAGATTAATCTCTCTTTTGCTTATTCGATGGGTTCTCTTATGATGTATAAGGGTATCATTGTGATCCAATTTTATGAAAAATAAAAATATGCATTATTTTGATCAAAAATATGTTTAGATTAGATCTAAAGTAATTTATGATTTATTACAATAGGATAAAATTTAGATATAAAATTTATGTAATTGGTATTGATCTAAAAGTTATCATGATGCATGAGATATATATATGAAGTTTAGATCATACTTATGTATGTTTAATTGATAAACATACTATGAAAATTTATTTTCATATGTTGAAATATATGGTATGCTTCACTTGAAATCTTTGTAGAATAGTTTTACAGACTAAAACATATGTTTTATACATTTAATTATGAATTAAGTTTGAATAATTTAAATTTAAGAATTGAAGATCATTAAGACACCACATAAAATAATGGGCAATGGGTTAGCTTGAATCAGGTCCTTCTAATGGATTAGACCTAGGGTTAGAAATACATATGGACCATATAGAGAAATTGATTAAATCTAATCAAGTATTGAATTAGATTAGGTCAGTATTTCTTTAAGTCAATCTCAATAGTTGAAGTTTGATCAAGTCTATGTGTTTGACCCTAATAAATGGACCATGATCATAGCTCCGTGGTTAAGCCTGAATCTTCTGGTGCCAAATCGAAACTAATTAACCAGTTGGTGTCTAAGATAAGTTTGGCAAATTCGATCAAGTAATTTTTAATTGAGAGCTATTCACCTAGATGTGTCTATGGTGAGTTAAGGGTATATCCCTCCCACTAATTTCACTTACCTGGCCAACATGGTAGATTATGTTTTGATTAGATTACTAGTCGATTCATACAGATCCATGCCATTAAGGTGAATCAGTGTGACTGATTTAGGTATCTTTAGATCAGCTTGTGTCTAATCCTTTACATAACTTGATGAAGTCAGTGGGAGGATTTGCAGCTTGCAGGTCGACTTCTCTTATTTTTAGATTAATAAAATCAAATTTTCTAAATTATTAGGTTCATAAAGCAATAAAGTTATGTGATAACTTGATCATTGCCTCCCATTAAGGTGTGTGATAATGAGTCTAATATTCCAAATGGGCATTGGAGGCACCACACATCTGGTATCTATTACGTATTGAAATTGTCATTCATCATATGATCATCGTGATGTATTTTCAGATTAATGCTCAGGTTGGTCGAGCCACACTCGGGTCTGGATATCCGTTTGTTGGATGTACTTGATGTGTCATGTTAATGGTTGGACCTAACCTGAATTTTCAGTGGAGGTGCCACATGCCTACTGAAGGGATGCCTGGGGTAAAATCTAATTGCTAGAAGTTGTTTGGAGAAATAATTGGTTATGAACCTATTCATGGATGTACTAGGATTGGCCAAGCTACACTCGGACCCGAATGTAGTCTGTGTAGATTTTAGTACCCACTAAAAAATTAGTATAATTCTTCGAGTTGGAGGTAGAGGCTGTCAATTCATAAAAATAGGGGAAGAACCTTTAGACTAAAGTTCATATCTTTAGGATTAAAAATAATTCATATACTAATAGACTAATATCTTTTCTTTTAGTCATGGCCAACATACTATCCCTCCGTACACTGTTGAACAGCAACAAGCTCACCGGACCTAACTTCAATAACTAGTATCGAAAGTTGAAGATCATCTTGGAGTACGAGAAGATTTTATACATCCTTATGGATGAGGCACCTGAAGAACTTGCAGCCAATGCTCCTCATATCGTGAGAGGCACTTACATGAAGTAGCTTAATGACCGCACGACTATGCGTTGCATGATGAGGGCAGATATGAACGACGAACTTAGTCGTAAGTTCAAGGATGCTAACCAGAGGAGATTATTCAAATGTTGAATGAGTCCTTCGGCACCTCTGAGGATGTGGAGAGACATAAAATCTCATGCACAGTGTTTAATGTCCATATGCGAGAAGAGGCTTCAATCATCAATTATGTATTGTACATGATTCAGCAGATTGAATGCTTTAGCAAACTTGACTTTTCGTTGTATAAACAGTTAGGCAAAAATATTATTCTCAATTCGCTATCGAAATTCTACATATCCTTTCTCAATCATTATTGAATGATGAAGCCTGTGGTGAACTACCAAGGTTTGCTAGGGTTACTACAGACTTTTGAGAAAGATCACCAACTTTAGAAGGAGCTAGTGAATTTAGTGGGATGTTTATCTACATGGCGTCGATCCTCTAAGAGAGAAAAAAAGAAAAAGATATAGAAATCTCATGTCGCTGATCCTAAGCAGAGTAAATTGTCAAAAATTGACAAGAGCCAGGCAGAGTGCTTCTTCTGCAAGAAGTTGGGTTATTGAAAAAAGAATGGTCCTGATTATATAGCCACCCTTCATCCAAACAGATCTAAAAATAAGAGAAAGAAGTAAGCGGTTGCTTGACAAGGTACTTTTATGATAACATCTTGTAATTTTTTTATTTGTGATACTACTACCTGGGTATTTGATATCAGAAGTCCTATTAATATATGCAATTCGTTGCAGGGACTACAGGCAGGGCCGGTGCTGGGGCAAGTCGAACTGGGTGACCGCCCCAGGCCCCAGGCCCCAAGCCCCGCATTGATGTTCCAATGGAGTGCAAGGATGGCTTTCTACAATATTATAACAAGAAAAATAATTAAATAAGTTAATGATGAATTTTACATGTTACTTAATGAATATATCTATAGAAAATTATTGTACGTAGATTAATTTTTCAATGATAATTAATATTTAAAGTTTGTTAAATTTTAATAGAGAATGTCCCATTTCATTATTTGGCCTCAGGTCTAAAAAATATCAGGACCGACCCTGACTACAGGTAAGTAGAAAATTTTGAGAAGGCGATCGATTCCTTAATGTTGGAGATGGAAGTCTTATTTCAGTTTTGGTTTTGAAAACTTTGCAGCTTGTCTTCGAATCCAGTAGTGTCATGTTAGATGATTGTCATTATTGTCTCTCCTTTATGATGAATGTCATCTCTGTAGATCTTTTGGCCAAATTTGATTACAAGTTTATAATAAAAGATGATTTTTGTGATATCATTGTAAATGATACTGTAATTATGTGTGGACAATTAAAGCATGACATATACATAATATCATGGCCTATTAGTGTAATGTACACAGCTAGCAAATGCCCTAAATTAGATAATCTCAGTGAATCTTACCTTTGGCATTGTAGGCTTAATCATGTGAACAAGAGTAGGATTGACAGGTTGATCAAGGAACATGTTCTTGAGATAGATGATTATGAATCATTGCCTACCTGTGAATCCTGTCTACTTGGTAAGATGACTAAGTCACCTTTTAAAGAAAAAGATAAAAGAGCCAGCGATGTCCTAAGTCTAATACATATTGATGTATGTGGACCTATAAACATAAGTACCAGAGAAAGATACTACTACTTTATTATATTTACAGATGACCTATTGAAGTATTGGTATGTCTATCTTATGAAGTATAAGTCAGAATCATTTGAAATGTTCAAACGATTTCGTGCTGAAGTAGAGAAATAAATTGGAAAGAGTATTAAGACCCTTCTGTCAGACCGAGGAGGTGAATATCTCACCAGTGAGTTCTTGATATATCTGAAAGAGAATGAGATTCTTTCACAGTAGACCCCTCCTGAAATACCACAAAATAACGGAGTGTCAGAGAGGAGGAATCAAATCTTGTTAGACATGGTCCGATCAATGATGGGCTTTGCAAGTCTACCAATCTCTGTTTGAGGATATGCTCTAGAAACTGCCTGCTATATTTTGAATAAGGTACTGAGCAAGTCTGTCGATAAAACTCCATATGAGATATGGACTGGGCGTAAGATGACGCTTTCACACCTTAGGATCTTGGGGTGTCCAGCTTATGTCAAGCATATAAAGATAGATAAGCTTGGACCGAAGTCCGACAGATGCTTATTCATAGGGTATCCAAAGAAAACTAAAGAATACTACTTCTACCTCATTGTAGGATAAAAGGTGTTTGTCAGCAGTCGGACAGTCCTTTTGAAAAAAGAGTTTCTTGGTGAAGGAGCTAATCCTATAAAATTAAACTTGATGAACTGTATGAGGTGGAAGAACTGACACACACAAAATTGAATTTGATTGGTGAATCGAATTCGGAGCCAGTAGAGGTACCATTAAGGAGATCCGATAGAGTACCGCGTCAGTCGGATAGATACTATGATTTTTTAGTCTAAGACGGTGATCCCATCGAACTTGATGAGAATGATGAGGATTCGATCACCTATATAGAGGTCATACAAAGGCCCGACTTTCAGAAATGGTTTGATGCCATGAAATCCGAAATGAAGTCCATAGAGATCAATGGTGTATGGATACTAGTTGATCCATCCGAAGGGATAAAATCTATAGGGTGTAAATAGATTTTTAAGAAAAAAAAGGAGCGGACGAAAAGATAGAGACCTATAAAGTCCGTCTAGTTGCCAATTGTTACCGTCAGCATTATGGTATTGACTATAATGAGACGTTCTCTTATGTGGCAATGCTCAAGTCCATCCAGATTATGCTTGCTATCGCTGTACACTTAGATTATGAGATCTGACAGATGGATGTCAAAATCTCTTTCTTAAATGGAAAGCTGAAAGAAGAGGCGTATATGATACAATCTGAAGGGTTTACATCCACAGATGAGTCGAAAGTGTGCAAGCTGAAAAGATCTATTTAGAGACTTAAGCAGGCGTCTAGGAGTTGGAACATGCATTTTGATAAGGTGATCAAAATGTATGGCTTCGTTAGGAACGGAGAAGAGCCTTTCGTCTATAAGTGGGCTTTCGATTCTGTAGTCATCTTCTTTGTGCTGTATGTGGATGACATACTGCTACTAGAAAATGACATCTCGATTTTGCAGAGTGTGAGGTTGTGGTTATCATCATAATTCTCCATGAAGAACTTGGGAGAAGAATTCTACATCCTTGGGATGAAGATCTCTAGGGATAGATCTAGAAGGTTGCTTGGATTGTCCCAATCCTCGTACATCGATACCTTGTTGAAGCAGTTCAACATGGATAATTTTAAGAAAGGTTATCTTTTGATAGGCCATGAAATTACTCTTTCCAAGAAGGATTGTCCGACAACTCTTGAGGAGAGAGAGCGCATGAGTAGAATACTATATACTTCGATAGTGGGATCTATCATGTATGCTATGATATGTATGAGACTAGATGTGGCCTATTCACTAGGAGTAGTGAATAGGTACCAGTCAGATCCAGATGAGAAGCATTGGAAGATTGCAAAAGCAATTCTTAAGTATTTGAGAAATACTAAAGATCAATGACTTATCTATGGAAACACTGATCTGAAACTTGTGGGATATACTGATTTCAGTTTTCAGTCAGATTGTGATAATAGCAGAAGCATGTCGGACTATGTATTTACTCTGAATGGAGAAGCTGTTTGCTGGAAGAGTTTCAAACAACATACTGTGGTCGATTCTGTATGCGAAGTAAAATACACTACTGCATCGAATGCTGTAAAGGAGGCGGTATGGTTATGAAAGTTCATACCGAGCTGGGAGTTACACCTTCTATTGATGGTCCTATTCTGCTATACTGTGATAGCTCCAGTGCCATAGCCTAGGCGAAAGAATCTAAGTTACACCATCGCACCAAGCATGTTCTGCGCCACTATCACCTGATGCAAGAGATCGTGAACTGAGGTGACGTCAAATTTTAGAAGATCAATGAAAAAAAGAATCTAGCTGATCGCTTCACTAAAGCTCTCGGGATCAAAGAGTTTGATGACTTTAAATGGAAGATGGGTATAAGATACTGTCCCGATTGGCTTTAGTCCAAGTGAGAGTTGTTGGAAATCATGTCCTAAAATCAATCATGTGACAATTGAGTTCATCTTTGTATATGAATTATTGATTATTGAATAAAAATTATTCTGATATTTTTCATCATAAAGTAACATCTTCTTTGAACTCTTATGCTGTGATGAAGTCCTTAGAGCTATGCTAGTGTAGGATAAAGAGAGGATTTATCGTATAGTTCTTAAACATGTTCATGATCAAATGATACGTCATTACAGGATAATGACGTTTATCGAATGGAGGTCATTGTATGTCATATAGATTGGTTGTCCTCTTAACTAAGAAGTATGGTGACACTGGTATGGCATACAGGTGAGATATAGGGGTACATCGTCACTGAACAAGTGACTCACCTGCTGAACATTCTACTGTCAAGAGCTGCATAGAAAGCATATGAAAATAAGTATCTTTCAGACTTGAGATCACCATAGTGACTTGTAAGCAACTCATTGTGCTTTGATGTCAGACTATCTGGATATCTAATGTAGTGATGGAAGGCTACTGGATACAGTCAAATATTTATGGATCCAGATGGGATTGATCCTTTCAGATTATTAGAGTTGATGTATCACTGTATTTTAATTTAACAAAGTCTTGGCTAGAATAATTCATAAGATAAATTTGAAAGGTTGAAATACAATGTGGATGAAGCAATCTCGATTGACAGTTAACCTGAGACTATCCTAGAGCATCCAGGGTCAAAAAGATGAATTATGCAGTAATCATATGTATGAGTTCTAAAATATTTTTTTACAATAATTCGATCTATCTGGATGTCGAAAACTATTGCTATGGAGTCACGCACACAAGTTAGACAAAGTAGGAAGGAATTGATCTATGTTATATATCTAATTTAGAAGTACTTGACTTGATTGAACATATAAGCTAATTTGATTGAGAATTAAGTTATGGATCAAATGAGATTGAAGAGCTGACTATGTCTAGCTAGCACTATATATAAAGTTTAGATTCGATTTCGAGGATGAACAGTTTCTTATCTATGATCCATGGAGCATATGAGAGATTGAATTTAAGTACTAATTAATTTTAGATTAGATCTGAATTAACTAAGCTTAATTAGATCTAAAATTCAAGTTAGACTTGGTGCAAGAGTCCTAAAGAGTTTAGGATTGATAGTCTTTCGAACTTGTTTCGAACCAGCTTCGAATTAGATTCGAATCGGATCTGTTTTGATGAGATATGAGAATTTCTACTTGCACTGAGATTCTTCTCTCATGTGGGCCGACCAACATCTAGAATGGTGCTAGTTTGGGGCATCCCATGTGGATAAGGGAGTGGGTGCAAATTGATTGTCATAAGTGATGGCAATTCTATCTCATATAGAAATCTTTCTTTCATGAGTATTAGACTAATTCAAATCAAATTTAAGTTAGGACTCTTATATTTATTAGGTCATGAGAATCATTTATAAATAGAAGGGGTCTCTACCTATGGATGTCTAGAAAATAAATCAGATCGAGAGAAGAGAAAAAAAGAGAGAGGCGTGAGAAGAGAGAGAGGTGCCTTCTTCTCCTTAGCCTCTCCCTTTGTTGCCTTCCCTTCTCTCTTGGGCATAGGCCCTCTTTGGATGTCCCACCTGCTGGTGTGAGATGTCACACTAGCATATCTCCTTCCTCATTTAATTAGATTGCAAAGTGGATCAGAGTTCATCCCACTTTCCTGCGGTGTCGAGCGTGCATGCAAAGTAAAGGGTTTGTACTTTCAGACCTGCGAAGGTTTAATTCAGATTAATTAAAATTTGATCTCTAGTTCCGCTACTAATCAGATAAGGATTTGATCCTTATTAATATAAATTAATAAAAAAAAAATTAGATATAACTTGGACCTTCGGAAGAAAAACAGTTTCTTTTCCCTTCAAGCCTATACCAGACTAGCTCTTATTGAGAAAAAGATCAAGTAGGAAAAATGTCCTAGTTCAATTGAGTTCCGGTCAAATCCAGGATCGAAATACTGTAGAGCCTATAAAACTCATGACATATTTAGTAGTGGAATCCCATATCTAATGGATGAGATTTTGATAACTCCTGCCCTAGAAAGCTCTACGTACCTTTTCAAATGCCCATTTTCTGTTGGAAGAAACTCAACTTTTCTTTTAGGACTTCTTGAAATGAAAATATTTTCATCTTCTCTTCCATCTTCTTCTTTAGCCTCACATGGCAACTCTAAGAAGAGTGGCCAATCCCTTTATCAAGGAAGCAAATTATTGCATTCTGACAATATCATTTAAAATGCCTCACTTCACTATACTTGAAGTAAGCATTGGGCCTAAATTCTCAAGGTTTCTCAGAATAATGCTTTTGCTTTGCTTCTAGAGGATATTTAAAAGTAGAGGGGCGAAGGATAGAGTTAAAGCATGAGTTAATGCCCATCATTTGATAGTTGTAGGAAGGAAGAAGTTTAAATAAGTCCCTCCAAGTCTTGATTAGGGGTGTTGTCTGGTCAAAAGGCAGTCACCGAAAAGCATTAATTGAGGGTGCCGGCTTTTGTTGGTGATGTTTAGCCAGGACACCACCACTACAGGATCTTTTCGATACCACTCATATCATAGCAGGAAGAAAAAAGAAAATAATACAGACATAATCAGATACGTGGAACAGCTCAAGCACTATCTTCATAGGATATGCAAACTTTATTATGAGAAAAAAACAAATATAAGAGGAGAACACCCACTCTCAACTCTCTGTATACCATCCTCTCTCAATCAGAAGCTATCCTCACAAAAGCTCGATCAAATTTTTCAAAGAGATCCTCTTACAGGCCTGTCAGTATCAGAATCTTTGATGCCTCTAGATACTTTTTGTAGAGCAAACCGTTACATCGTGCCTCTCCATAGCTACTTTGTCTGATATTCTGCTCTACCCTCGATCCCCTATCAGTGCTTTGCAGTATCTATTCTGCCTACTGTGCATACTCGATGCTCTATCGGACTCCTCCTAATGGCTATACGAGCCTCCCTCACACTGATGTCTCTGCCCACAGCTCTCTACCGCATCTCTCTTCACAGTTTTGTTGCCCCAGGTCTCTTTTAAAGTCCTAAAACCCTGACTGCATTGGAGAATCACTCTTGATCAGACTCCAACAGGTCTCTGGCCATCTGATCAGTACCGCTCACATCTCCGACTGTCAGATCGTGCAAATCTATGCTCAGATCATGCCTCTCACCATTGGATCATGCCCGATCCAGCTCATCAGACCCAGATCATGCCCGTATGCCATCTCACCTATCTAATTGCATGATAGATCAAATCTCAGCCATCCAATCATGTCCGATCCACAGAAACCCACCATGGACCGCCATACCGATGTAGACTATGAGGCAAAATTATGTGGATCGCAATATTGCACTGCAATGGAAACCCGCCAACTGTGCGCTCGTGGGACTGGGCCGCACGCCCATGCATGCCTGGGCCGAGCCTGCACCTGCTGAGCTGCCCCCTGTGGCCCCCTGAACTACCTCCTGACCTACATGCTATGGGCCCCACTATTCTAGGTGCTACAGGCTCGTTGCTCCATATTTTTAGGCTCATCATGACGTGCTCTTCAAGCTGGACTTCTCCGCATCTGAATTTTTGTTCATGTAGATCGAATTTGAGATATTTTTTCTAACAATCTCTAACTCGACTAGATATTTGGCCTCCACTTGACTTTGAGAGATTCTGAATCATGCCCCCATGCTCTATGGCAATCACGTGCTACTCATGGATGGAGAAATATAAGAGTCAAGCCAGGCCACTCAATTCCATCTCTATCATATGCTATGCATCTCACAGCACCTCCTGACCTGAGATCTGCTCGGGATAGCCTCCATGCGACATCGTTTATCCTCCCGAGTCTCTAATCCTATGCTCGATCCATCTTCACATGGAGCTCCATCTCGTACTAAGCTTCTGTTGGCATCCTCCATGTAAACGGCTCCTCTTTGCACAAGAGAATATTGATCAATCCTCCGTATTCGATTTCTATCTTGATTGCGCCTGTCTTCTCCATCTTCAATCTTGACCATCACCACTGCAACCTCGCATTGGTATCGCCTCACTCTAATATCATTTGTTAAAAATATTTGGTCAGGACACCACTACCACAGGACCTTTTCGATACCACTCACATTGCAACAGGAAAAAAGAAAAAAATAATTTAGGGATACCAATCAAGTATGTGGAACAGCCCAAGCGCTACCTCCATGAGGCATACAAGTTTCATTAGAAAAGAGAATACAAGTATAAGAGAAGAATACTCACTCTCAACTCTCTGTACACAACTCTCTCAACTAGAAGCTACCCTCACAAAAGCTCTCTCAAATCCTCCAAGGAGACCCTCTCACAGGTCTGTCAGTACTAGGATCCTTGACATCCCTGGATGCTTTTTATGGAGTGAACCACTATATCATGCCTCTCTGCAGCTGCTCTATCTGACACTCTGCTCTGCCCTCGATCCTTTATCAGTGCTGCAGTGTCTGCTTTGCATGCTGCATGCACTTGGCGCCCGCCGAACTCCTCCTGACTGCTGCATGAGCCTCCTTCGCACTGATGCCTCTGCTCACGGCTCTTTACCACATCTCTCTTCATGGTTCTGTTGCCATAGGGCTCTTTTAAAGTCCTAAAACCCTGGCTGCATTAAAGAATCACTCCTGATCGAACTCCAATAGGTCTCTGGCTGTCTGATCAGCACTGCTCGCATTTTCAGCCATCGGATTATGCAAATCTATCCTCAGATCATGCCTCTCACAGTTGGATCACACCCGATCAAGCTCATCAGACCCAGATCATGCCCGCAAGCCATCTTGCCAATCTAATTGCATGCCAGATCGAACCTCAGCCACCCGATCGCACCCGATCCATAGAAACCAACCGTGGACCACCATACCACCATAAACCATGAGGCAAAATCATGTGGACCATGATTTTGCACCATAGTGGACCGCACCAACCGTGCACGCATGGGCCTAGGCCGCACGCCCGTGCGTGCCTGGGCCGAGTTTGTGCTTGCTAGGCCACCTCCTGTAGCCCCTTGGACTGCCTCTTGGCCTGTGCATTGCAGGCCCTGTTGCTCTAAATTTTTGTGCTTATCGTGACGTGCTCTTCGAGCTGGACTTCTCCGCATTTGAATTTTTGCTCCTATAGGTTAAATTTGAGGTATTTTTTGTAACAACCTCTTCTCAAGGATGCCTTCAGATTAAAAAGGCCGAGAAGAGGAAGCTGTTTTTGTCAACACTCTACTTTGAGAAGATCACTTATCCAAAAGAATAAGATTCATGGCAGAAATCTTTAGGGGAGGGCATCGGGATCCATGGTTGCAATTGGAACCAAATCTATTCCTAGGAGTTTAAAAGTTTCATTCAATTTGCCACCACCCATGGTGATCTGGATTGATCCTCGAACTCAATATAGACTATGTTGGCTATTAGGAATAAGGTTCAATAATGTTCAAGAGCAAAATCTACCATATGGAAATCGAGTTGGATGCCAACCTTTCGAAGGTCATAACTTAGTCATATGGCATCTGAGCGAAATGATTTTTTTTAAAAAGAATTAGACATTTATCTCATACTATATTAATACCAATTCTTATTAGTCACCATCTTATGAAACCCTCTTGGATTTTGTAGCTTCATAAACAAGTTTATTCATATCAATTTCATCATATTAGTTTCCTCATACTAACATGCTTGAAGTGGAGATACCATAGGGCAAAAAAACTCTAGAGAGCTTTAGCCAGAGTAGGGTGGCATCCCTAATAATAGCATCAAGAAAAATAAAATGCTAGAAGGATATAAAATTGGCATTTCGAGGTAGATTTAAATCTAAGTAAAGTCAGTGGGAAGTTATGAATGAAGGAGATAGAGAAGCCAGTGGAGGACAAGCTTTAAGAGAAGAGGGGATACATTGGAAAAAGGGTAAGTGTATAGTTAAAAAATGCAAGAAAGCATGAGGACATTAATGTGTAAGATTTAACCTTCCCCCCTTGTGGTTCTTGCCATATTGATATGTTGCTGCATGTAAATGGTTATTAAGGACTAAAACTTAGACATAATTTGTTGATATAAATCTTCTAGTTAGCATTAATCATTCTTCAACCATCAGTGAAGTGTGTAAAAGATGATAGTGGTATTTTGATACATAAAGTTTCTATGCAAAGTATTTATCTTAGTTCAATCATCCATAGAATAAATTCCACTTTTAATAACCTCTTTAGATATCAGAAGACTTTCTTTTTTTTTTTTACTTTAGTGAGATCTTCCAATCATGCTTTCTTACTTAAAAGCATACTTCTACAACCATGGTGGTAGGTAATTAGAGTTGCTAGAGTTAGTAACATATCCCTATTTTTTAGGGATAATAACTGATTTTGTTAGTTGAGCCTAATATTGTGGGTGCTAGATTTATTATGCAGAACCAAATGGTGCACCGATTCCTATCTTCAATAACTTTATTTCTATAGCTAAACTAGTAGTTGCTTAGCATGCTAAAAACAACTATAACTATGTTTTAGAATGATAAAATCCTATTAAAGGAGGATTCAAAGACTGTGGTGATGTAGATTAGTTACAAGGAGTCTTCACAGCATCTGGCTTTGAGAAATATCAAGTTGCTTTGCTCTACTTTATCCAAATTTTCTTTTCTTTCTTCAAGAAGCTAATTATATAGTGGACTGTTTAGCTAATATAGCAATCATCGAATAAGCTTAGTAGGTTTGGGCTAAGGACTTTCCTCTTAAATTGGCTCATTTCATTCAAGCAGATATAGGGACATCCATTTTATTTGATTATGGTGAGTTATCTCACTCCCTATTATCCCAAAAAAATTTTGATCGGTGTACATGCTTATAATCATGACTATAAATTCTCTTAAGATCTAAAGCCTAGGTTAAAGTCATATTTATTTAGCGCTCAATTTTTGATCTACAAACCCAATAGGCCATAAGCTTAGTTTAGATTTCACCCAGCCAATCCATTGACACCCCCTACTAATTATGCTAGATTTGCTAGAGAATTAAAAGACAACATCAAAAATTTCATAATATGTCTCAAGTCTCTAATCTCTCTAAGCAAACGTATCTATGGCGATACATCATCTCCAGCAATCGATCGGCCATTGGACCCCTTTTCCTCTCCTCTCTCTTCCTATCCCCTTCTCTCTTTCTCCCTCTCTCTCTCTCCCCTCTCCTTCTCTTGCTTTCTTCCTATCTCACTCCCTCTTCTTTATTTCTAACCTTTCAAGGCTGTTGATGGTCAGATTTAGTTGTTGCCAAACCGCTGCACCCCCTTCTCTCTTCTTCATCCTCTCTCTCTCCTCTTTTTCTCTCTCTCTCTTATTAAGAAAGTCTCTTATGATAGTCATCCCATCAACTAATTTGACCCCTATTTTCGGCCATCGAACCATCTCTCTCCTCTCTCTCCCCCTCTTTTTCTCTCTCCTCTATTTTCTCTCGAGCTCTTTTCCTAAATAATATAAAAAAAAATTATTTACAAAAATAATTCAAAATCTAACTTTTTTACCAAAGTAATGCAAAAGGAAAAAACGCCATTTTGAATGGCATTTTTTCCCCTTCCACGTCACCCATTTTTTCCACCATGGCATCGTCTCAAAAAAAAAATGAAATGCCATTTAAAATGGTATTTTCTATTTTTTCCACCAAAAAAAAGGGAAAAATAAAAAAAAATAGAAAAAAATAATTTTTAAAATTTTAAATTAATAAATAAATTAAAATTTTAATTTTGATTGAAATTTAAAATATAAAAATTTGAATTCATAATTCAAATAAAAAAATAATTTTAGATGATTTTTTTTATCGAATTATATTTTTTTTAAAAATGTGTAAAAAAATTTTAAAAAAATAAGAAGTGCCATTAAAAAACTAAAATTTAAAAAAAATTGAGAAAAATAAGAATTATAATTTGAAATTTAAAAAAATATTTTTTTTAAAAATTAATTAAAATAAAAATATCATTTCAAATTACTTTCTTAAATTAAAATTAATTTATTTAAAAAATATTGAAAATAAATAAAAAAATAGCCTAAAAAAATTTCATAAAAATAGAAAGAAATGAAAAAAATAAAAAAATAATATAATTGTAAATTTGAATAAAAAATTTAATTTTGAATTTGAAGTAAAATTTGATAAAAAAAATAAATGCATAAAAAAGTGAAAAAATGAGGAAAAAATATGAAAAAAAGAAATTTATAAATTAAATTTTTTAAAAAATAAGAATTTTAAATTTAATTCAAATAAAAAATATAATTTCAAATTATGTTGTCCATTTCAAAATATTTTTTAAAAAATTATCTCAAGAAAAGAAAAAAATATTATAAAAAAATAAAAAATACCCTAAAAAAGAAAAAAAAGGAAAAAATAGAATTAAAAAAAAAATAGAAATTATAATTCTAATTAAAAAACAAAGTTTTTAATTTTTAATTTTAAAAAATAAAAATTATAATTGTAATTGAAATAAAAAATAACATTTTAAATAACTAAATTAATTTAAATATAATTTTTAAAAAATATTTTAAATAAAAAAAATACGTAATAGAATGTCAAAAAGATAAAAATGGAAGAAAACTAAAATTATAATTTCAAATTATAAAAATTATAAATTAAATTTAAAAAAAATATCATAAAAGAAGTAAATAAAAGAGAAAAAATGGTAATAAAATATAAATTATAATTATAAATTAAAAAAAATTTTAACTTTAATTTAAATTAAAAATTATCATTCAAATTACTATCCTCATTAAAAAATTTAATAAATAAATTTTAATTAAATTTATTTATTAAAAAATCAAAAAAAATAATTAAACAAATTATGAAAAAAATTTAAAAAAATAAAAAAAAAGAAAAAGAGAAAAAAAAAAGAAAACACCGAAGGGAATGGCGTTTTCTCCTTTCCCCCCTTCTTCTCTCCTTCTCCCTCTTCTCCCTTCTCCCTTCTCCCTCTTCTCCCTCTTCTCCCTTCTCCGACGTCTCTCCGACGGCACGGCGGTGAGCTGCCTCCTCTCTCTCCCTCTTCCTCTCTCTCTCCCTCTTTTTTGTTGGCCACCGACATCAGAAGGTCAATAAAAAAATATAAAGAATAATTTTGAATTAAAAAAATCTAATTTTAAATGAAATAAAAAAATCATTTCAACTTACTTTTCTCATTTAAAATTAAAATTTTTAAAAAAAATATCAAAAGAAAATAAATTTAAAAAATAAAAATTACTAGAAAGAAAGCCAAGGGGTCGACTCACAGAGTGTGGCAGCCAAAAATTTTGCGTACCGTTTAGCCCTTTTAGTCATGAGTCAATTCATGGGGTCGACTCAAAAATATAAACCTATTTTTCTTACAAAATACACTTCCAAAAATATTGAAATTACCTCCAAAATACACTTCCGAATCAGATCTGATAAAATTATGATTTTATCCCTGAAATACAATAAATCTTTTTCTAAGCCAAAATCATTAGTAATCCCCTCAAATGCTTTGTAACCATCAAAATCAATTCAAAGAGCAACATTCGATATATTATTATTTACGTTATAATTTTTATAGTCCTTTCAGCATAACTTTTTCTCTCCTAATGTTCTGAGACACGTTCGAATATGTGTATCCATATGCACAAATCATAATATCCGATCACTTGAAATTAAATAATATAAAATAAAATCAACTTTTAATTTTATTAAATAGAATAAAAATATCAAACGTATAAAAAAATAGTATAATAAAAATATAAAAAATACTAAATACAAATATAACAAAGACTAAGTCCCACAAGGACGTCGCGGTGCCCGTAGTCGCTTGGACCTTCTCAGGAAGGTCCTCGCCGGCTGCTCCTGCTGTGATGGCTCCTCCCCTATATCAGTGGAGGAGATCTGCTGATCATGCTGTTCAAGAATAACTGATGCTGTCGGATCATCTACGGACTGAGAGACCTGTTCAACTCTCTCATCTGGATACACGGATGGACCTGAAAAGAAAGTATCATACTCATGTGGCCAACTGGTACCCGATGATGTCATCTGGGAGATGTAGGAAGAAGAAGGCGCTGCCATCTGTGGATCAAAAGGCGGTGGCATCTGTGCAGCATCGAATGATGACATCTGCGGAATATGCGGTGATGGTATATGTGAAACATATGATGACGGCGTATAACTCATATCTGGCGTTGGAGCTGCTCCATACCAAGGCGCACAGGTATGTGGATCAACACCAATCGCCACCAATGTTTCGAAACTTGTTCTCTCTATCTCTCGCAGTATCCGAATCCGCTCGTCCTCATTAGTCATAGATAAAGCACGATGAGCATCCAACACGAGATCCGACATAGAATCAGTCTACAAAATAAAAATAAAACAGTCAGTATAGTGTAAAATATAAAACAAAAATATAATACAAATAACATAAAGTAATTTTCGTAATCTTACCAAAAGATGCACAGTAGAACTCTCGCCCTCGTATCCAGAAACTGCATACTGAGACTGTCCAATGACTCGCACCGTAATGCTAAAAAACCAAGCCATGTAGTCATCAGTATATGAACGGCCTCTCAAAATAGGATCACCATGAACAATGTGATATCGACGTGCATCCAAAATATCGATGTACTCTGCATGTCTGATACGCCAGTCAATACGAGCTCTCCCTCGTCGATCAATACGATGAAGTCCCTGGTTGGTATAAAACTGCTCTGTGATGCCCTGAGTCTGACCAAACTATCGCAGGACACGATCGGGAAGATACTACTCTACCACATCAAAATAAATAAGTGGCACCCTAGCAGTCTATATGTCGTGTCCAACTGTACACGTCTGCGGCAGTATAGCCAATATCCCATCTGTATATGGCTCCCACAAAAACTAATATAGTTAAAATAAAAAGAATTAGTAAGCTAAAATTTTAATAGATTATGAATACTGTAAAATGATATTTCTAAAAAATTCAAAATTTATCCGTCTAGATGTATCAACTAATGTATCCAACTGGCACCTATAAATCCGTGCCTCTCTCGTCGATATGTGATGAACGTTGAATGCAATGTTTCATCTGTTTCACAATATATTAATATTAAATAAATTTAAAATAGTAAATTTAAAATAAAAAAAATAATATTTCGATACCTGTATCCCAATGATCCATCTAGTCTGAATGGAACATCAGGATCTTGCTGCTCTGATGGCATCTCGAGCAACTGTCGTCGTAATGGACTGATAGTCGGCATACGCTCCCATACCCAAATCTGTAAATTTTAAAAATTAAATAAATGATATATCCAATGTAAAATATAATTAAATATTAAAAATAAAAATTTTTAATTCACATACCTGTAATAATACAAGATAACCACCAATCTCGCTCTGATCAGCATAAAAACCCCGACACATAGCTCTGTATAGGCAAGCTAGTACTGCACTGTCCCAACTGAGTCGATGAGCGAAGTCTAAATCTTCTAATAATGGCTGTTGCATACAAAATACCCCAACAGCCAAAGTTCGCACCAGGAGTGACCCTCCGGGGATTTCGCCAACTTTCGACCTTCGGCGGCATCTCTCCGAACCTCTCTGACGGCCGAGCCTCCGCAACATTCCCAAGTTTTGCCAACGGATCAACCCCCGCCAGCGTCGACCAGATTCTTCACGGCAGATGGGCTCCTACGGGAGCCGGCCTTCACCGACTTTCACTTTCAGGAAGACCTCGTCCGGACTCCTACGGGAGTCGGACTTCGCCCCCAACTTCAATTGCAGGTAGACTTCGCCCGGACTCCTATGGGAGCCGGACCTCGTCCCCGACTCCGGCTGCAGGAAGGCCTCGTCCGGACTCCTACGGGAGCCAGACCTCGTCTCCGACTCCGGCTGTAGGCAGACTTCGTCCGGACTCTTACGGGAGCTGGACTCCACCCACGACTTCAATCACAGGTACGCTTCGTCCGGGCTCCTACGGGAGCCAGACTTCACCCCCCGACTTCAATCACAGGTAGACTTCATCCGGACTCCTACGGGAGCCGGACTTCACCCCCAACTTCAATTACAGGTAGACTTCGTTCGGACTCCTACGGGAGTCGGACCTCGTCCCCGACTTCAATTGCAGGTAGACTTCGCCCGAACTCCTACGGGAGCCGAACCTCGTCCCCGACTTCGGCAGCAGGAAGGCCTCATCCGGACTCCTACGGTAGCCGGACCTCATCCCCGACTCTGGCTGCAGGCAGAATTCGTCCAGACTCCTACGGGAGCCGGACTCCGCCCACGACTTCAATCACAGGTAGGCTTCGTCCGGACTCCTACGGGAGCCGGACTCCGCCCCCGACTTCAATCATAGGTAGGCTTCGTCCGGGCTCCTACGGGAGCCAGACTTCGCCCTCCGACTTCAATCACAGGTAGACTTCGTCCAAACTCATACGGGAGCCGGACTTTGCCCCCAACTTCAAATGCAGGTAGACTTTGCCCGGACTCCTACGGGAGCCAGACCTCATCCCCGACTCTGGCTGCAGGAAGGCTTCACTCGGACTCCTACGGAAGCCGGACCTCGTCTCCGACTCCGGTTGCAGGAAGGCCTCGTTCCGACTCCTACGGGAGCCGGACCTCATCCCCGACTCCGACTGCAGGAAGACTTCGTCCGGACTCCTACGGGAGACAGACTCCGCCCACGACTTCGATCACAGGTAGGCTTCGTCCGGGCTCCTACGGGAGCCAGACTTCGCCCCCCGACTTCAATTGCAGGTAGACTTTGTCCGGACTCCTACGGGAGCCGGACTTCATCTCCGACTTCGACTGCAGGAAGACTTCATCCGGATTCCTACGGAAGTTGGGCTTCGAGCTCCTGTTGCAAGCGACCCACTCCAAGTTATCGCTGCAAATGAACTACTTCAAGTTCCTACCATGAGCGGCCTTGGCCGAGACTCCTCGACAAATGATCTCCGTCCGGGCTTCTGCGGAGACCGGGCTCCAACCGAACTTCGGCCGACAGGCCTGGACCCCCTGGCAGGCCGTAGTAATGGCCACGACTCTGCTCCACTTCCTGCGATGGATTTCATGCGGCTCCATCACTCCCTGGCAGACCACAATAATGGCCACGATCCTGCTCCACCTCCTACGATGGATACCGCGTGGCTCCATCACTCTCTGGCAGGCCGTAGTAACGGTCACGACTCTGCTCTACCTCTTGCGATGGATTCTGCGTGGCTCCACCACTCCCCACAACAATCTCCACGTGGCAGGCCGCAGTAATGGCTGCGAATCTGCTCCACTCCCTGCGGCGGATGCTACGCAGCTCCACTACTCCCTGACAAGTCGCGACAATGAACGTCGCTCCACTTCCCATAACTGATTCCACGTGGCGATCCATGGTGACAGCCACGACTCCACCCCATTACTCTTTATGATAAATTCCTTCTGGCCCCGTGCGGCCCACGAGGAGGCGGTTACAAACAATCGCTATCAATCCGTTGCTCCCCCTGCCTATAAAAAGGAGACCCCAGATACGTTATTCTCTAAGCTCTCATTTCTTACCTAGAAACTCTGCTAAAATTTTCGTTCGAGCACTCCATTCTTGTTGAGGTAGAGAACTGACTTGAGCATCAGAGGATCTTGCCGGAGCAACCCCACCTCCGGTTTAGACTTCTTTTGTAGGTCCTGACGACGATCGCAACTCTCTCGACTCTAGCTTCTCCGACGCAGGCAGATTTTTGCACCAACAGGATTGGCGCTAGAAGGAGGGGTTGAACCTTCGCAGTACCCTTGTTCTTAAAGGAACGCTCAACGGGACCGCCTCCGGTCATCTTTTCCGGCATCCTCTCCTCCTTCCTCCACTAGGTCCTCGCCCGATGCCTCCCTGCAAAGCATCCACGCGACGATCCACGACCTCCGTGGTCAGGTCTCAGGCTCTGACCTCACCTCCAGTTTCCCAGCCTTCTCCTCCTCCTCCGGCAATGGCCGTCAGCGTGGGGCGGTCAAGCAATCGGCCCCCGACGGATTTCGCCAACACCATTTCGGGAGAATCCCAGCAGGGAGCAACCAACATATTGGCCGTACCCCCCAAGCGATAAAAGATTGAGGAGCCCATAACCTTTACTGAAGAAGATACTCAGGGAGTTCAATTCCCTCATAACGACGTGGTTGTAGTTTCCTTGAATATAGCAAATTACGATGTCCATCGCATTCTTATCGACAATGAAAATTCAGCTGATATTTTATTCTACGATGCCTTCTCAAGAATGTCCACCCTTGACGGCCATTTGGGACCGATTAGCTCCCCTCTAGTAGGGTTTACCGGCGATGCTGTCCCGATGGAGGGAATGATAACCTTGATTATAGCTGCGGGTCGATATCCAAGATAATCCAGGGCCCTGGTGAATTTTTTGATGGTGAAGGCACCGTCAGCCTATAACGCGATCCTCGGCCGACCTGGCCTCAATGCTCTCCGGACCGTCGTGTCAACCTACCATTTGAAGTTGAAATTCCCTACCAACCAAGGGATCGGAGAGGTCAGGGGAGACCAAGCCCTGGCCAGACACTGCTACAACATAGCCTTGCAAAGAAGTAACCAATTCGATCCCTGCCCAGTTGATGGGCTGGACGCCTGCGACGACCTCGCTGAGGAGAGGGGTGGCCCAATCGAAGATCTGGTTCTGATCCCTTTGAACGACAGGAATGCGGAGCATGTGGTGAAGATCGGCTCCAACCTGGGAGAAGAGGTGCGGACGCATCTCATCGATTTTCTACGAAAGAATGCAGACGTTTTCGCTTGGATTCCAGCAGACATGCCGGGGATTGACACAGAAGTCATGGAGCACTGTCTAGCCGTCGATCCAAAGCATCGACCGACGAAAAAAAAAATTCGAGATCATGCACCAGAGAGGCAGAAAGCGATAGCCGAGGAAGTGGACAAACTCTTGAAAGCCGGATTCATTAGAGAAGTCAATTACCCTGATTGGATTTCCAACGTCATCCTAGTCAAAAAGGCAAACGGCAAGTGGAGGATGTGTATAGACTTCAAAAATCTGAATAAAGCCTGCCCAAAGGACAGCTACCCTCTACCCAGAATCAATCAACTGGTGGATGCGACCTCGGGCCATGAGCTTCTCACCTTTATGGATGCATTCTCTGGCTATAATCAAATCAGGATGGTGCCGGAAGATGAAGAAAAGACTACTTTCATTACTAACCGTGGTCTTTACTGTTACAGGGTCATGCCATTCGGCCTAAAAAATGCAGGTGCGACCTATCAGCGGTTGGTAAACAAAATATTCAAGGAGTAGATCGGCCGCAACATGGAGGTCTACGTGGACGACATGCTCGTGAAAAGCAAATCTTCCATGAACTACGTCGCCGACCTCGAGAAGACCTTCGATGCCCTCTGAAAATATAAGATGAAGCTGAACCCGACAAATGTGCTTTCGGAGTGACCTCAGGAAAGTTCCTGGGCTTCATGGTATCGGGGTGCGGAATTGAAGCCAATCCGGAGAAAATTTGCGCCATCCAGGAGATGGCCGCCCCGAAGTCAATAAAAGAGGTTCAGCATCTTACAAGGAGGGTAGCAGCCCTGAATCACTTCGTCGCGAGGTCGGCCGAATGGTGCCTACCCTTCTTCCAAATCCTCAAGCGACCGAAGGACTTCTGCTGGACCCCTGAGTGCCAACAGGCATTTGAAGAGCTGAAGAGCTACCTCGGCTCGCCTCCGTTGTTGGCGAAGCCCGAACCTGGAGAGGAGCTGTTTTTGTACCTGGCGGTCTCCCCTATGGCTCTCGCAGCAGTCCTCATTAAGGAAGAGGCAAAAATTCAATGGCCGATCTACTACGTCAGTCGCGCATTGAGAGATGCTGAAATCAGGTATACTAAATTAGAGAAACTAACTTATGCCCTGTTGATTGCAGCCCGGAGGCTCCGACCCTACTTCCAAGGGCACACCGTAACGTTACTCACCGACCAACCGATCAAGACTATTCTACACCGGGCAGATGCCTCCGGGAGGATAGCAAAATGGGCGATCGAGCTCACCAAATTTGACATCAACTATCGACCCAGACCGACGGTAAAAGCTCAGATATTAGCAAATTTTATAGTAGAGTGCACAATCTCGGAGGAGGCCGAACCGGAACAGGGTGAAACGGACGACCTTGAGCCCCGACCGAACTCCCCTGAAGAAGAAGCCGACCTCCCTGGCTGCTTCTGGGCCCTCTACGTGGACGGGTCTTCCAACATGTCGGGTGCAGGCGCGGGCCTGATCTTGATCAGTCCGAAGGGAATCGTCGTGGAGTACGTTCTGTGCTTCGAGTTCCCCGCAACAAACAATGGAGCTGAATATGAAGCTCTGATTGCAGGATTGAAGATCGCCAAAGAGTTGGGAGTAGATCAGCTCCAAGTTCACAGCGACTCCCAACTGGTAGTGGGACAAGTCAGCAAAAACTACGAAGCACGAGAGGACAGCATGGCTAAGTATCTTGAAAAGGTAAAGAAGCTCGTCCCCGCCTTCAGTAGCTTCAACATCAGGCAGATTCCAAGTATGGAAAATACCAGGGCCGATCTTCTCTCCAAGCTGGCTACGCTGGCTCCGGCCGAGTTGCCCAAGGGTGTTCTCTTCGAAGTTTTGAAGTGCCCAAGTACGGAAGAATCACGGCCCGTAATGAAAATTGATCACGAGCCCAGTTGGATTGACCCACTGATGGCATATCTCAGGGACGGAGTTCTCCCTCACGATGCAAAAGAAGCTCGGAAGCTCAAAAATCAAGCCTCCCAATACATCCTCTATGAGGACAAGTTGTATAAGAGATCATACTCTTTGCCCCTTCTAAAATGCCTCCGGCCTTCGGAAGCTGAATACGCCTTGTGGGAGGTGCATGAAAGAATCTGCAGAAGCCATCTGGGGGCTAGATCTTTATCCCACAAGTTGCTCCACCAGGGATATTACTGGCCGACAATGCATCATGACTCGATTGAGTACGTCAGAAAGTGTGACCGATGTCAGAGATATGCCAACATCCAGAGACAGCCCGCCACCGAGCTTACCCCTTTGAGTGCCCCATGGCCGTTTGCGCAATGGAGGATGGATATCCTTGGGCCCTTTCCCATGGCGTCGGGGCAGAGGAAGTTCCTCCTGGTAGCGATCGACTACTTCACCAAGTGGGTCGAAGCCGAACCACTGGCGAAAATCACAGAAGCTAAAGTGCAAGATTTCGTCTGGAAGTCAATCGTTTGCAGGTTCTTGGACGGCAGTTCACGGGAGCAAGATTCGTCGAATTCTGCGAAGATCTAAACATCTCCCACAACTTCACATCCGTAGCCTATCTTCAGGCGAACAGCGAAGCTGAGGTGACCAACAGAATCCTGCTGCAAGGGATCAAGACAAGGCTCGAAAAGGCGAAGGAAACTTGGGCAGACGAACTTTATCATGTGCTGTGGGCTTACCGAACTACCCAAAGACTGCCCACAGGGGAGACCCCCTTCGCTCTAGCCTTCAGAACGGAGGTCGTTATCCCAATTGAGCTTAAACTCTCATCGGTACGAGTCGTGGCATTCAACGAACATCACAATTCGCAAGGTCTTAAAGCCAACCTCGACTTATTGGAAGAAAAGCAAGAGGTAGCTCAAGTTCAGATGGCGGCCTACAGACAGAAAGTCGCCCGCTATTACAATTTCAAAGTCAAGAATAAAGTCTTTAGAGCAGGAGATCTAGTGCTTCGACGAGCCGCTGTCTCGCAACCTCAAGATCGAGGGAAGCTCACCCCAAATTGGGAAGGCCCGTACGAAGTCAAAGAAGTAGTTCGGCCCGGAACTTATTACCTCAAGGAGCTCGGAGGAGCAGACCTCCCGCGACTATGGAGCTCGAAAAACTTGCGAGTGTATTACCGATAACTTTATTTTAAATAAAAATTTCATATCTACATGTCTCCTCTCTTGGTGCGAGCCTATATCGACAGGACAGTCAAAACAAACCGTGCCGGGAGCAGAAGGAGAACTTCATCTCGACAAAGTCGAAGGCCCGGTTCCTCTTAGACCGGATGGGGGGAGAGGCCAAACAACGCCCACATGCGCCCCCACAGCCATGTTAGGGACAGGAGGAGAACCTCGCCCTAACATGAGCAAAGTCGAAGGTCCGGTTCCTCTTAGACCGGATGGGGGGAGAGGCCAAACAGCGCCCACATGTGCTCCCAAAGCCATGTTAGGGATAGGAGGAGAACCTCGCCCTAACATGAGCAAAGTCGAAGGTCCGATTTCTCTTAGACCGGATGGGGGGAGAGGCCAAACAGTGCCCACATGCGCCCCCACAGCCATGTTAGGGACAGGAGGAGAACCTCGCCCTAACATGAGCAAAGTCGAAGGCCCGGTTTCTCTTAGACCGGATGGGGGGAGAGGCCAAACAGCACCCACATGCACCCCCACAGCCATGTTAGGGACAGGAGGAGAACCTCGCCCTAACATGAGCAAAGTCGAAGGCCCAGTTCCTTTTAGACCGGATGGGAGAAGAGGCCCTGCAACGCCCACATGTGCCCCCACAGTCGTGTTAGGGACAGGAGGAGAACCTCGCCCTAACATGAGCGAAGTCGAAGGCCCGGTTATACTCAGATCGGATGGGGGGAGAGGCTCCACGGTGCCCATATGCGCCCCCATAGCCCTGTTAGCGACAAGAGGAGGATCTCATCCTAACCTGAGCTGAAATCGACTATTGTCAGAAATAGGAGAAGAATCCTGTCCTAATGCCAGTCGAGATCTGGTCGCTTAAGACCCGATAGGAAGAAGGGGACCTTCCCAGCGGCCCCTTCACGCTCCCGCGACCCCACCAAGAGCAGAGGAAAAATCCTCACTCGGAAAAAGAAAAGGAAAAAGGGGAGGGGAGTTAAGAAGGAAAGTGACGGACTGCATCAGCGACGAATGGAAAATAAATTGCATCAAAGATGCAAAGAACCTCGTCTCAGCAAGGATCGGAGTTCTTATCAAAATCTCCGACCTTCATGAAAGCCCTCAACACAAGCTCGAGATAGGATGACTTCCTCAGGGTGACGAGAAGCTCGGACCTCTGAGATCGAGCTCTGAAAGAGGGCGTCAAACCCGAGCGGCCCCAGGCAAATCTACGGCCATGGACGAAAGGGTGGGCCAATATGATGGCCATTGGGTACCTCCGAACGGTATCGACTTCGAGCAAGGCAAAAATCGAAAGAAGCTCGGCAAGCGACAATCCAACACATGAGTAAAAGAGGTAGCGAAAAATTTCCTTCTCATGTTATTTATTAAATATGCATTACAGAGCCATTAAGGCTGAAGAAAAAGGATGACTGAAAAAGTAGGCCGACGCAACGACCAATGACCTCCGGACGATCTCGAAAAAAAAAAAAAGAGAGAGAAAAAGAAAAAAAAGGGGGAATACAACAATAACAATGGTAAGAGAAAGAAGTTCGACAGGCAGCAACTCGACGCAAAGTGCAGACGAAGTAACAAAATCTCCTTCTTATTCTTGATTAACAAAGATGTACGTTACAAGGCCCTGGGGGCCAAGAGAAAAAAAAATACATTACTACAAGGCCCAAAAGGAACATGTTGGAGACCACTTCAAGCTCCCAATTTCTCCTTCCGGTTCCGTTCATCTTGGCAGTATTTTTCAGTGCGTGTGACAAATCCTTCAGCTCTCGCCCCCCGTCTCGTTCCGCTCCATCGTCGAAACCCCAACCCTAGGGAGAAAAGGATGGGATAGAATTCAGGAGGCAACGACGGCAACGGCAGCGGCGACGACGACCTGCATCAAGAAGAACCGAAGGTGCCCCGGAGGCCGCGATGGCACCGGAGGCATGCACCACCATCGTGTGCTCCGCGACAACCACCGTCCTAGGTACTTCAGCAAGGTCGGCATGCGCTACTTCCATCGTCCCCGCAACAAGTTCTACTGCCCCACCATCGGCGCCGACCGCTTCTGGTCCCTCGGCCCCGACGATGTCAAGAATCCCGTCACAACTTGTGACGACAACTCTGCCCCCTTGACCGGTGTCGCCCCGTTCAGCTACTCCAAAATTCTCGGGCAGAACGCCCTCACTGGTTGTCCCCGCTATTAAACCCCTGTTGTTGAAGGAATTCTCTCTCGAGCCCCCTTTGAGGCGATGGGAACCCTCAGCGACGGTTCGACAGTCGGAGAATTTGCAGGCTGCTGTTTTCCCCCTTCTACTCCTCTCGATCCGTGACATCCTCTTGAGGTTGGCCTCTGGGGCGGGAGCCCCGACGAGAGAACCCCTCAGAGAGGCTCGAGGGGCTGAAGATGGCGGGGAGCCGGCGGGGATGGTGAAGACTGGTGCGAAGAGCGCTCAGAGTCGAAAAGGGCACCGATGGAGTGGCTGAGTGACTGAACTCTCAGGCAGAGGAAAGTTGTCGACCCTCAGGCGAAGTGAAGCCCCTGGAGGAAGGGCGGGGGCTTAAATAAGCGACGGGACCTGGCACAGTTATGGTGGCGGACATCCCTAAGCCCACCAGCACCCGCCACATGTCCCACTTACCGTGACGTAGGGCCGGCTGCCGGCAGATCATTATGGCAAGGCGCTTAGAATTATGCCCTGATGGGAGTTTCGAAAGGACTCTTCAGATTGCCCTAATCAGAAAAAAGCTCCAGCACGCGCGCATTAAATGACGAGATTTTTGAGGACGGTCATATGCAGAATTCAAGGAAACGACTTCGGCTGTGAAAATTTTTTGTACATCCTTTGATCGAAACTCGAACTCGAAAGTAGGGGGACTGGTGTTGGGTACAAAATACCCCAACAGCCGAAGTTCGTGCCAGGAGTGACCCTCCGGGGATTTCGCCAACTTCTGACCTTCGGCGGTATCTCTCCGAACCTCTCTGGCGATCGAGCCTCCGCAACATTCTCAAGTTTTTCCAACGGATCAACCTCCGCCAGCGTCGACCAGATTCTTCACGGCAGACGGGCTCCTACGGGAGCCAGACTTCACCGACTTTCACTTGCAGGAAGACCTCGTCCAGACTCCTACGGGAGCCGGACTTCGCCCCCAACTTCAATTGCAGGTAGACTTCACCCGGACTCCTACGGGATCCGGACCTCGTCCCCGACTCCGGCTGCAGGAAGGCCTCGTCCGGACTCCTACGGGAGCCGGACCTCGTCCCCAACTCCGGCTGTAGGCAGACTTCGTCCGGACTCCTACGGGAGCCGGACTCCGCCCACGACTTCAATCACAGGTAGGCTTCGTTCGGGCTCCTACGGGAGCCAGACTTCGCCCCCCGACTTCAATCACAGGTAGACTTCGTCCGGACTCCTATGAGAGCCAGACTTCGCTCCCAACTTCAATTGCAGGTAGAGTTCGCCCAGACTCCTACGGGAGCCGGACCTCGTCCCCGACTTCAATTGCAGGTAGACTTCACCCGGACTCCTATGGGAGCCGGACCTCGTCCCTGACTCCGGCTGCAGGAAGGCCTTGTTCGGACTCCTACGGGAGCCGGACCTCGTCCCCGACTCTGGCTGTAGGCAGACTTCGTCCGGACTCCTATGGGAGCCGGACTCCGCCCACGACTTCAATCACAGGTAGGCTTCGTCCGGACTCCTACGGGCGCCGGACTCCGCCCACGACTTCAATCACAGGTAGGCTTCGTCCGGGCTCCTACGGGAGCCAGACTTCGTCCCCCGACTTCAATCATAGGTAGACTTCGTCCGGACTCATACGGGAGCCGGACTTCACCCCCAACTTCAATTGCAGGTAGACTTCGCCCGGACTCCTACGGGAGCCGGACCTCGTCCCCGACTTCAATTGAAGGTAGACTTCGCCCGGACTCCTACGGGAGCCGGACCTCGTCCCCGACTCCGGCTGCAGGAAGGCTTCGCCCGGACTCCTACGGGAGCCGGACCTCGTCCCCGACTCCGGCTGCAGGCAGACTTCGTCCGGACTCCTACGGGTGCCAGACTCCGCCCACGACTTCAATCACAGGTAGGCTTCGTCCGGGCTCCTATGGGAGCCAGACTTCGCCCCCCAACTTCAATTGCAGGTAGACTTCGTCCGGACTCCTACGGGAGCCGGACTTCATCCCCGACTTCGACTGTAGGAAGACTTCGTCCGGATTCCTACGGGAGTCGGACTTCGAGCTCCTGTTGCAAGCGACCCACTCCAAATTACCGCTGCAAACGAACTACTTCAAGTTCCTACCATGAGCGGCCTTGGCCGAGACTCCTCGACAAATGATCCCCGTTCGGGCTTCTGTGGAGACCGGGCTCCAACCGAACTTTGGCCGATAGGCCTGGACCCCCTGGCAGGCCGTAGTAATGGCCACGACTCTGCTCCACTTCCTGCGATGGATTCCATGCGGTTCCATCACTCCCTGGCAGACCACAATAATGACCACGATTCTGCTCCACCTCCTGCGACGGATACCGCGCGGCTCCATCACTCTCTGGCAGGCCGCAGTAACGGCCACGACTCTGCTCCACCTCCTGCGATGGATTCTGCGTGGCTCTACCACTCCCCACAACAGTCTCCACACGGCAGGCCGCAGTAATGGCCGCAAATCTGCTCCACTCCCTGCGGCGGATGCTACGCGGCTCCACTACTCCCTGGCAAGTCGTGACAACGAATGTCACTCCACTCCCCGCAACTGATTCCACGTGGCGAGCCATGGTGACAGCCACGACTCCACCCCATTACTCTTCATGATAAATTCCTCCTGGCCCCGTGCGGCCCACGAGGAGGCAGTTACAAACAATCGCTATCAATCCGTTGCTCCCCCTGCCTATAAAAAAGGGACCCCAGATACGTTATTCTCTAAGCTCTCATTTCTTACCTAGAAACTCTGCTAAAATTTTCGTTCGAGCACTCCATTCTTGTTGAGGCAGAGAACTGACTTGAGCGTCGGAGGGTCTTGCCGGAGCAACCCCACCTCCGGTTTAGACTTCTTTTGCAGGTCCCAACGGCGACCGCGACTCCCTCGACTCTAGCTTCTCTGACGCAGGCGGATTTTTGCACCAACAATGACAAAAACATCAACTTCATCTTATTCGATGAAGTATCGAGTAACAGGACACCACCTAACAACCGCAGTACCTGACCCCTAACATACTGCTGCACCATTCTCTTTGGCGTTTTCTTCTTTTTTTTTATTTTTTTTATTTTTTTTAATTTCTTTAATTATTTTTTTATAATTTTTTAATAAATAAATTTAATTAAATAATGAGGATAATAATTTAAATGATAATTTTTAATTTAAATTTAAATTAAATTTCTTTTTTAATTTATAATTATAATTACTATTTTTTATTTTTTTATGATATTTTTTTTAAATTTATTTTAAAATTTTTATTATTTGAAATTATAATTTCAGTTTTCTTCCATTTTTATCTTTTTAGCATTCTATTATGTATTCTTTTTCTTTACTTAAAATATTTTTTAAACAATTATGTTTAAATTAATTTAATTATTTAAAATAATATTTTTTATTTTAATTATAATTATAATTTTTATTTTTTAAAATTAAAAATTAAAAATTTTGTTTTTCAATTAGAATTACAATTTCTATTTTTTTTCAATTCTATTTTTTTCCTTTTTTCTTTTTTAGGATATTTTTTAATTTTCTACAATATTTTTTTTCTTTTCTTGACATAATTTTTTTAAAAAATAATTTGAAATGGACAAAGTAATTTGAAATGATATTTTTTATTTGAATTAAAGTTAAAATTTTTATTTTTTTTTAAGTTCAATTTACAAATTTTTTTTCTACATTTTTCCTCATTTTTTCACTTTTTTATGCATTTATTTTTTTATCAAAATTTAATTCAAATTAATTTTTTTTAAGTCAAATTTATAATTATATAATTTTTTTATTTTTTTATATTTCTTTCTATTTTTATGAAATTTTTTTAGGCTATTTTTTTAATTTTTTTCGAATACTTTTTAAATAAATTAATTTTAATTTGAGAAAGTAATTTAAAATAATATTTTTATTTTAATTAATCTTAAAAATTTTATTTTTTTTAAATTTTAAATGATAATTCTTATTTATTTTCAATTTTTTAAAAATTTTTATTTTTTAATGGTACTTTTTATTTTTTAAATTTATTTTTTTAAATTTTTTTGACAAGCATTTGAAATGATGTTTTTCAATTAAATTTAAAATTTTTATTTCTTTCATATTTCTTTCTCTTTTTTTCTTTTTCTATGATATTTTTAATTTTTTAATTTCTTAAGATTTTTTTTAGACATTTTTAAAAAAAATTTGAAAAAAAAATCTAAAATTATTTTTTATTTGAATTACAAATTTAAATTTTTATATTTTAAATTTAAATCAAAATTAAAATTTTAATTTATTTATTAATTTAAAATTTTAAAAATTATTTTTTTCCATTCTTTCCTGATTTTTTTTCTTTTTTTTTGGTGGAAAAAATAGAAAACACCATTTTGAATGGCGTTTTTAAAAACACCATTTTAAATGGCGTTTCATTTTTTTTTTTTTTTTTGAGACGATGCCATTTTTTTTTTTTTTTGAGACGATGCCATGATGGAAAAAAGGGGTGACGTGGAAGGGAAAAAAACGCCATTCAAAATGGCGTTTTCCCCTTTTGCATTACTTTGATAAAAAAGTTAGATTTTAAATTATTTTTGTAAATAAATTTTTTTTTATATTATTTTGGAAAAGAGCTCATTTCCTCTCCCTCTCTTTTTTCTCTCTTCAGATCTAGCATATCTTTGCTGAGATCTAGTGATTGTTGACAAGATATGGCCATCTTTGTTCAACAACTAATCTCTTTTTTTGCAACCCTCTCTCTTTAAGTATCGATACTACCACTCATCAAATCCCACCATTGCTGGCTTGATCTCCTCCTCTAAGATCCAATCCCCTCATCTTTTTTTTTCTCCACTTCTTTCTATCCCTTTCACCCCTTCCTTCTTTCTCTCTCTTTTATGGATGCAACCGCTAAATCTAATCCCTCTCCTCTCTCTGTCTCTCACTTATGGATACATCCATCAAATCCTACTGTTGATGCTCCTCCCTTCTTTCTCTTTCTCTCTCTCATGGATGCAACTTCCATTCCTGGCTAGCCCTCCCTCCATCTCTCTTTCCTACTTTTCAATACTTTATTATTTTTTGGTATGGCTCTCCCCTCCTCTCTCTTTATCCATCTTCGGTACTTCTCCCATTGGTGTTGGTTAGTGTTGGTTAGAACCTATTCCGATCTAGCATTTCTTCTTGTCTTCTTCTTTTCCTCTTCTGGTGCAAGTGCCTTCATCTCACTATAGTTCATTGTTGCTAGGTGATGGCACCTAAAATTTGAATAGTTTAGTTGTGCTTCCTCTTGGCATTTTCCGACATTAAAAGTAGATTTCTGTCCCACCAAGAGAAGCCAAGATTCCATATCAGACTACATGAGCCAAAGAGCCAAATCATGCGCCCAAACCAACACAACTTGCAGCCGATTTGTGCGTGCGCCCCACCATGACCGCACTTGGCATTCAGATTTGCATCTGCTCAATCCCCGTGGCCCGATCCCCAACATGAGATAAATTAGGGATAAAAAAAGTCACGCAATCCACCCTATACAAGAGACAGATTACTGACAATTTCACAGGCACTAGGAGGAGGTTACCGTCCTACAAATCCGTCTACTCAAGACGACCAGACAACTAAAGGAGAAACAAAACAAAGGATCAGAACAACTATTACACATAGGATCAGATTATCTAGTAATCTTCAGAAGCCAAAGGCTGGTGAGCATGGGGAGTCTCCCAGGGGATAACAAGGTACTCATAGATAATCCCCGCAAGTCCACCACCCACAAAAGGCCCAAGCCAGTACACCCAGTGGCGCCCCCACCGCCAGCCGACGAGCGCCGGACCAAAAGCCCGTGCCGGGTTCATAGATGCACCATCGAACGGACCGCCGGCGAGGATGTTTGCTCCGACGACAAATCCTATGGCAAGTGGTGCAATGGTGCCGAGATGGCCTCTCTTCGGGTCGATCGCCGTGGCATAGACGGTGTAGACCAGCCCGAACGTCAGCACGATCTCGAGCAGTACTGCATGCCACTCGCCGATGCCCGACCCCAGCGAGAAGCCTAGCGGCCTCTGCATGGTCCCAAAACAAACCACAAGACGTCATTAATTTCAGCTCCGGCAACAACACGTACTGGATGATACGTAGATAGATGCACATGCACATGCAATTAAGTACGAAGCTAGAAGTCCATTACCATGCCTCCTGTTGTGATCCTTAGTAGGAGTGAGGCTACGATTGCACCGAGGAGCTGAGCCACCCAGTAGCAGACGGCATGGATGAGGGAGATCCGGCCGCCAATAAGGGCACCGAAGGTGACAGCCGGATTGATGTGGCCACCGGAGATGTTGAAGGCGATGGAGACCGCGACGAAAAGGGCCAACGCATGGGCTACGGCAACCATCACAAGGCCGCCAGCGGTGGAGGTGTCCTTGTACAGCTTCTCTGCAACAAAGCACCAAAAATTAGCAGCCATGCATGCGACCGCAACCAGATCTTCGGTGTAAATGGACATGGATGCAGTTTAGTTACAAAATTTGTGCGGTGTACCGAGAGAGAGGACGGAGCCTTCGCCAGCGAATACGAAGATGGCGGTGCCGATGAACTCGGAGAGAGCGGCGCGCATGGTGTCAGGGCCGAAGGCGAATCTAGGGCGAAGCGGCATGGTTGGACAGACTACTATTCCTCTCTTCTTCTACTTGTTCCTCAGCTGCTGCTTCTTCTTCTTGCTCTTCCTCCTTGGTGGTGTTCTATCTACAGCTTGGTATGAGGGCTCAAAAAGGAGAGGGGGGCGGTGGCAAGGGGGGAGGGAGGAGGTTGCAATAGGAAAGGTGGTATAGGCAAGTGCGGACGCGTGGGAGAGTGGGGTTGGGAGGAGCGGCACGTGGAGAAAGGTGTTGAGAGATGGGCAGAGCCACTTGACAGGAGGTTCTCATATTCTTTTTTTCATTTCAAAGCGATCTGTTCAAATTTGCAAGCTAGATGAAGTCATGCATATGAGCATATGTGATGCAAACGACGCCAGCCGGTTACGAATTTAGACAAAAAATTTAATTGGTTTTGGATCTTGGATGCCAGCACGAACCAGACCTATTTGGTTGGTAGCTTTAGGTTAGGGTCCATTTGCGTTGGAATCCCATGACTCGGTGGGAATTTGGTGCTATCGGGGTGTATCAGGTGTGGAAGGGTCTGGCTGGGTTCAGTTTTAGCCCATATCTAAACCTACGGGCAACTCTTTAGGTCTGTATCTAGTCCAAAAGGGTCCAATTCAAGGTGGTTGTTGGCTGGGTAACCATCTACCATTTCTAATACTAGACTAGGGGGGCTAGATTGATTTAAGCTCTGTAATCCCTTGAACGTACCATTGAACTTGCGACACTTGTCCACATCTTAGAGGCATGCAATTAGATATAAACTCAAAATGCAGCTTTTGTCAAAAAGGCTAAAAGCTACGGCATCCCCAAATAAACCAGAAATTACATTTTATATTAACCAACTTGCGGATGCCATATTAGATCTCCTGAAAGCTTAGGTTCATTTGCCTTTAGTGCTTCACAACTTTGTATTAGGCCAATACATCCCCATGATACACGAAACAAAAGGTTGAATGGTACTCCAATTCGATACAACGTAAAAATGTGCAAATTAAACTTCTAAATGAAATATATCGGTGGGCTTTGTTGTGATTTCAGCATCTAGTTTTTTGACAAAAACAGAACATCTGAGCTTTCCCATACTCGGAAACCTAAGAATTTTCCGCGCACTAACTGAAAAGAATTTAAAATTCATCAAAATAAAAGGAAATATCGACAAGATGACCATTCTATTGTACTCGGTAATCTAAGGGAAATACAAAGCCAAATTCTTTTTTTTCTTTGGTAACACAAGGAGCAACTGCTAGACTAGGAAAAAGTCAAGTCAACATATACAAAGAAGACACAGAAAGAACAAAATAAACAAAAGGCCGAAACAAAATATACAGCCAACTTCTTTACTGCAGTCATTTTCTCTGAGTAAATTGAGGACAAGCAGAAAAGATCTCCTTTTATTACGTGAAATTTTGTAGCTGCAATACATCTAATTCTACAATATTGTATACATGCAGACAAAAAGAACACCCAAAAGAATTAAAGAGAAAAACACAATGTTATGTAAGTTCGCATAATCAAATTTTTCCTTCACCGTTTGGTTCTTTGATCTCTTCAATCTTCTTGACCACCTCACTCATTTTGGGGCGTCTCTCTGGCTCCAAGGCTGCACATTCAAGAGCAATCTCCGTGAGCCTCAGCATATCTCCATGCCTATCTTTCTCTGCCACTATCTCCAAATCCAATATATCTGTCGACCAATCATTTCTGATAACCAAACTCACCCACTCCGGCAGATCAACCTCATTGTCACAGGGGACCTGCCCGGTGACCACTTCAAGAAGCATCAGGCCGAAGCAATAGACATCGGTCTTATGGGTCAATTTTCTTCCTTGAGTGAACTCTGGTGACTTTCCAATGGCCAACTTGAGAGACTGGTTTGGCGAAAGGAGCAGGGCTTGAAATCCAAAGTCTGTGAGCTTGGGTTGGTACTTCGGATGGTGGTTGTTATGAAGGATGAGAACATTGGATGATTTCAAGTTAGCATGGGGGACCTTTAGAGAAGGCAGGCATTGGTGGAGATGAGCCAAACCTCTTGCTATCCCCTTGACTATACTTAGGCGCGTTGCCCAGTTCAAGGGCACCCTTCCCTCTCCTCTGTTATCTAACACCAAAAAAATATGACAAGAATGTAAATTTAAATATAGGAAGAAAGCATTACCATACATTAGCCGTGTCCCTTGAATGAATGACATAAAGGATTTTACCATGGAGCAGCTGAAACAGGCTTTCACCGGGGACGTGCTCATATACTATCAGGTTCTCATTCTTGGAATAGTAGAAGGCGATGATCTCCACAAGGTTCTCATGCCTCAGGCTGCCAAGCAATTGCATCTGCTGGACAAATTCCTTCTTGCTCACCCCATTTATGTTCTTGGGCCTCTTCACAACGACAACCACGCCCGATTCCAGAGTCACTTTGTATGTGGTCCCTATCTTCCCCTTCCCCAGCACCTCTGCCGAGGATTTCAGTAAATCGTCGAGGTCGAAGACCTGCCTTTCTTTGTTAAAGAATTCCAATCGTCCAGCTCTCTCTGGCTCTGCAGTACTCTCTGATCCTTTCGAAGCCTTCTCTATGAATTCAATAGACGCTTCTCCTGTAACAGAATTAAATTCTATATGTTACTTGAAGTACGTTGATCAAATCGCCAAAAACAAAAATTCGGGTTCAGATGTGAATATTTTAACAGGTCTATACATAAAAAAAAAAAAAGTCTCGTACCGGAATAATCTCCTTTCCCTTCCGCCTGCTTATAATATCTCTTGTAGTAGCACAAGAAACCGAAGATAGCCATGAAAGAAACCATGGATGCACCTACTGCAATCAAAGCAACACCTCTTGGCCCCAGAACCTTGGTGCTCGATGGGCTCGAACGGCTAGTGGAATGAGTAGGTGCACTTCCTTTACGCTCGGAAGGAGGAACGTTGGTGCCAGGCAAAGCCATTGCGCATGATTTGGCCATTGGTCCTCCACACAATTCCAAGTTATGATCAAAAGAGCTACTTGGCAACCTCTGCAGTGCCAAAGTCCTGGGAATTTGGCCTTCAATGAAGTTGTAGGAGACGTTGAATTCAGTCAATGTCTGCTGATCAAACGGTGGAATCGATCCATTTAGAAGGTTATCTTGGAGCTCTAAACGGGAAAGATTGGGCAGTGCTACAAAATCCAATGGGATTGATCCAGAAAAGCGATTTCTTGAGAATGATACGACTTGGAGACTATCAAGACCTTTGAGACTGGGAAGATAGCCATGAAGGGCATTGTTACTCAGACTGAGGGTGGTGAGATATGCCATATTCTGGAAAGCCGTGGTCAGAAGGGAGCCTGTGAGCTGAATTCCTTCGAGATCAATGCCAACAACATGCGAGTTCGAGCATGTGATCCCGAACCATCGGCTCTGGTCATTGTGGCAAGGAGGACCCGTCCAATTCGAGTGGAGGTTCACTGTCGAGCTCAGCGAATCGCGAAGCTGAATCAGATTATTCCGTTCGTTGTGATAGAGCTCTTCAATGGCAATCTTCGATGCTGCGATTGCAAAAATTTGCGCAAAAACTATCACAAATATGGATATCCTGGTCATGCCCGACCTCATGTCGCACAATCTCCAAATCAACCTGAGAGAGAGAGGTAGCTAGTCAGAGAATGTAGTCAGGGATATTTGTACCTGTCGGGTCTCTTCATCGAAATCGAGATCTTATGTGGTGGATTAGGAAAAGATGAAGGCCTCCATTATTTTCTACTTGGAAGGTTGAAGGTTGGATGGAAACGTTTGCAGCTTTGGTGCAAGGGTATAGACCAAGGAGCTTTTAAATGACTTGCCGAAGTGTGCAAGGCAAGGGATCAAAGATTCAAGAGGTTGGAGACATGGTAGCGGGGGAGTCAAGGAATGATAAATTTATATACTAAGGAAGCGCAGATAGAGGCCAGATTGGCAGAGTTGATTTGTTTTGATGGAATCTCTTTACTCCCTTGCCAACAAAGACGTGAATTGATCTTTATTGCTTGGGCTTTTTGGAAAGCCTTGGCCTTGAGGGTGGTGGTTTGGTCCGGGAGTGCGGGAGCAGTTGCTGCAGCTGAATAAAGTTTTCTCTTTTCCTTTTTTTTCAAAAAAAAAAAAAAAAAAAAAAAGATAACAACGGAATAAAGTTGAGGATCATCTCTGCCGTCTGTAGCCGAAACATTGACGGTTGGATTCTGGATAAGAGATGATGAGGTACTTTGGCTCTCCCTCGAAGCTATTCCTTGATCCACATGTCAGCTTATGAATAGCTGTAAAGTAGTCAACGAGTCATGGGTTAGGCTTTAGAGATGGGGCTCCAAAGGTCCAGGTTTTTTGAGGTTCTAAATTCCGTTGAAACCGGTTGTTCCAATTTTCCTGTGGAACAGGATATGCTGCCCCGATATACACTTAGAATAAAAAATATTTCAAGATATATTGATCAAAATATTAAAATAATAGTGATATGGTTAGAAATGACAAAATCGATCCGATCCAATGAATATGCACTCTATTCAAATCTGATCAAATCTGAAAAATAAAGTTTGACTGGATTTGGATTTGGATAAAACTCGAAAACTGTAGCACGGATATGGATAGAATATAGATAGTGCTCTTTTCTACCTAAATCCGAATCCGAATCCGATCCAAATCTATATCCGAATATATATATTTATAATTCAGTTTTGGTTGATAATATGCATAAAATTATTTTGATTATTTATATGTTCTATGTTGAATTATAATTTTATTTCTATATTTGATTTCTATAAATTTGGACTTATAAATTATATTCTACATTGAATTGATAATTTTATTTTGATCGATAATATGCTTAAAATTATTTTGATTATTTATTTTTTTGGATATGGGATAGGTATGAGACTGATATGGATTGGATATAGAAAAATGGATTATCCATGAGTATCTTCGAATCTATTGGATATGGAGATGGATATCTTTTTTCTTAATCGATTGGATATCGGATAGAATTTGAGTATAAAATATTAAATTTAAATTTAAAAATAGATAATATAATATTTGATTTAAATTTTATCTATTACCATCTTTAGGTATGATTCCGTATGTTATGATGCTTCGAACGATGCCTGCTTCTTTATTTTTTTTGTCTGGAGTTAATATTCTTCTTTTCTTTACTTTCCGCTGAAACTTGGGAGTGGGTTGCGCTCTTAGCAGTCCCTTAAAGCAAACACTAGTCAGGCAGATGAGCGGAGATGGTCTATGATTAGTTGGCCACACGAAACAAAACATCATGATTAGTGTGGAGCCTGGATGGTACACCTACATGAATGACCAATAAACTAACAGTCTCATCATTAATCTCCATCAGCGGAAAAAGAAAGTTACCGGATAATATCAACACCTACTTGATTTAACCACCATCCATCTGGATTATTTAATTTAGGAAAAAACGTGCAACGTGTCATGCAGTTTTCCAGCCTGTTGCCAATCTGACATGGTGCTGACATGGCACTTGAAAAAGGATTGCCACGTTTTCTGACATGCAAAAGGCAGAAGCGGCAATGTTGAAAGTGCTTTACTTAATTAATTTAAAATAAAGTTATTTAAAAAAATAATTTAATTTTTAATTTATTTATCAGATTGATGTAAAAAAGATAAAATATTATTTTGAATGGCATTTTATCATCGCCACATCACCTATTTTTTTCTCTCATTTTTCACATAAATAATACAAAAAAAAATTAAAATCGTCAAATAATATGATATTTTTAAAAACATCATATTATTTGACGATTTTAATTTTTCTCCCAAAAAAATAAAAAATTATAAAAAATAAAAATTATAATTTTAAATTTATAAAAAAATAAAAATTATAATTTTGATAAAAATAAAAATTATCATTTCAAATTAGTATCTCCATTTCAAATTATCTTTTTAAAAAATATCAGAAAAAAATTGGTGTAAAAAAATTAAAAATACTATAAAAAAAGAATTGAAAAAAAATAGAAATTATAATTCTAAATTTTAAAAAAATAAAAATTTAATTTTAATTCAAATAAAAATCATCATTTCAAATTACAATCTTCTTTTTAAATTAATTTTTTTAAAAAAATATCATAAAAAAAGAAAAAAATAAAAATAAAAATTATAATTTTGAATAAATTTTAAAGAATAAAAATTCTAATTTTAATTAAAATAAAAAAGATAATTTTAAATTATTTTTTCCATTTAAAATTAATTTTTAAAAAAATATCTCAAAAAATCTTAAAAAATTAAAAAATAAAAAATATAATAAAAAATGAGAAAAAAATAAAAATTATAATTTTAAATTTAAAAAATAAAAATTTTAATTTTAATTCAAATAAAAAACATCATTTCAAATTACTTTCTTTATTTCAAATTAATTTTTTTAAAAAAATATATCAAAAAAAATAAAAAGTGTCATAAAAAATAAAAAATTTAAAAAAAATAGAAAAAAATAAAAATTATAATTTTAAATTAAAAAAATAAAATTTTTAATTTTAATTCAAATAAAAAACATCATTTCAAATTACTTTCTTTATTTCAAATTAATTTTTTTAAAAAAATATATCAAAAAAATAAAAAGTGTCATAAAAAATAAAAAATTTAAAAAAAATAGAAAAAAATAAAAAATTATAATTTTAAATAAAAAAAATAAAATTTTTAATTTTAATTAAAATAAAAAATATCATTTCAAATTACTTTTCCCATTTCAAATTATTTTTTTTAAAAATATTCCAAACAAAGAAAAAAAATGAGAAAAAATAAAAATTATAATTTTAAATATTAAAAAATAAAAATTAAGTTTTTAATTCAAATAAAAAATATAATTTCAAATTATTTTCCCCATTTAAAATTAGTTTTTTTAAAAAATATCCCAAAAAAATCTTAAAAAAATAAAAAATACCATAAAAAAGAAAAATGAGAAAGAAATGAGAAAATAATAAAAATTATAATTTTAAATTTTAAAAAAATAAAAATTTTAATTTTAATTCAAATAAAAAATATCATTTCAAATTACTTTCTCCATTTTAAATTAATTAATTTTTTTTTATACCGCACCGTACGTAGCTGTTCGTGCCAGTACCAGATTGAGATGTACTAGTGCAGTTCGATTCATCTCATAATTAAATTATCCAATATATTATTATTATTTACGTTATAATTTTTATAGCCCTTTTGGGATAACTTTTTTTCTCCTAATATTCTGAGACACATTAGAATATGTGTATCCATATCCACAAAGCATAATATCCAATCACTTGAAATTAAATAATATAAAATAAAATTAATAATTAATAATATTAAATAGAATAAAAATATCAAGTGTACAAAAAATAGTACAATAAAAGTTTCAAAAATATTGAGTACAAATCTAAAAAAACTAAGTCCCACAAGGACGTCGTGGTGCCCGTGGTCGCTTGGACCTTCTCAGGAAGGTCCTCAACGGCCGCTCTTGCTCCTGCTGTGATGGCTCCTCCCCTATATCAGTGGAGGAGGTCTGTTGGTCATGCTGCTCAGAAATAACTGATGCTGTCGGATCATCTACAGACTGAGCGACCCGCTTAACCCTCTCATCTGGATATATGGATGGGTTTGAAAAGAAAGTATCATACTCATGTGACCAACTGGTACCCGATGATGTCATCTGGAGGATGTAGGAAGAAGAAGACACTGCCATCTGTGGATCAAAAGGCGGTGGCATCTGCATAGCATTTAGTGATGACATCTGCGGAATATGCGGTGATGGCATATGTGGAACATATGGTGACGGTGTATATCTCATATCTGGTGCATCGGCTGCTCCATACCAAGGCGCACAGCTATATGGATCAACACCAATCACCACCAATGTTTCGAAACTTATTCTCTCTATCTCACGCAGTATCCAAATCCATTCATCCTCATCAGTCGTAGATAAAGCACGATGAGCGTCCAACACAAGATTCGACATAGAATCAGTCTACAAAATAAAAATAAAACAGTCAATATACTGTAAAATATAAAATAAAAATATAACACAAACAACATCAACTAATTTTCGTAGTCTTACCAAAAGACAGACAGCAGAACTCTTGCCCTCGTATCCGGGAACTGCATACCAAGGCTATCCAATAACTCACACTGTAATGCTAAAAAATCAAGCCATGTAATCCTCGATATATGAACGGCCTCTCAAAATGGGATCACCATGAACAATATGATCTCGATGTGCATCCCAAATATCGATGTACTTTGCATGTCTGATACGTCAGTCAATACGAGCTCTCTCTCGTCGATCAATACGATGAAGTCTCGGACTGGTATCAAACTACTCTGGGATGCTCTGAATCTGACCAAACTGCCGCAAGACATGATTGAAAAGATGTCACTCTACCACATCAAAATAAATAAGTGGCACCCTAGCAGTCTATATGTCATGTCCAACTGTACACATCTGCGGCAATATAGCCAATATCTCATCTATATATGGCTCCCACAAAAATTGATAGAGTTAAAATAAAAAAATTTAGTAAGCTAAAATTTTAATAGATTATGAATACTATAAAATGATATTTATAAAAAAATTAAATTTATCCGTGTATATGTATCAACTAATGTATCCAACTAGCACCTATAAATCCATACCACTCTCGTCGATACGTGATGAACGTTGAATGCAACATTCCATCTGTTTCATAATCTACTCATGTTAAATAAATTTTATCAGATTTAAAATAGTAAGTTTTAAATAAAAAAAATAATATTTTTATACCTATATCCCAATGGTCCGTCTAGTCTGAATGGAACATCAGGATCATGCTGCTCTGATGGCATCTCGAGCAACTATCATCGTAATGGACTGATAGTCAGCATATGCTCCTATACCCAAATCTGCAAATTTTAAAAAAATCATACATGATATACCCAATGTGAACTATAATTGAATATTAAAAATAAAAATTTTTAGTTTACATACCTGTAATAATACAAGATAACCACAAATCTCGCTCTGATCAGCATAAGAACCCCGACACATAGCTCTGTACAGGCAAGCTAGTACTACATTGCCCTAATTGAGTCTACAAGCGAAGTCTAAATCCTCTAATAATGAAAAAAATATCAACTTCATCTTATTCGATGAAGTATCGAATAACAGGACACCACCTAACAACTGCATCACCTGATCCCTAACATACTGTTGTACCATCTCCTCTAGTACATCATCTGCAATATGAAAATATCGATAATGATCATCCAAACACTCAATCCTGAGTCGTGAATGATCGAAAAAGTGGACGTCAGGCTCAAACCCTAGCAATCACAAGCACAAAGCCTGCCACTCCGGAATGGTAAGCATGGGATCAACTCCGATAACTGGATCGCCATCAACTGGTAGTCCAGTAAGGATGCTGGCATCCTGTAAAGTGATAGTCGCCTCACCAAATGGAAGATGAAATGTGTGTCTCTGGATGCCATCTCTCAAGCAAAGTAGTAATAAGACCAACATCCATCTATATACGATCAATCCGATATACTCCATAAAATCCAAGATATCGTAAATAATCCAGCACTCTATATGAGATGTCCTCTGTCCTCCAGAAGCCAGCATCGGATCGTCGTAGATGAAGGTGTCTGGGCTCCTGCAATAAAATATAATAATTAGATAATATATATAAATTTAAAAAAAATTAAATAGTAAATAGGATTGGAATGCTTATGCCACCATCTAAAATAGTCTGTGATCGATGGTGCTCCTGCAATGTAAGAATACTCCTGTCTCGAGGATCGAGATACCACGGATCGTAAGCCATAATACGCTAATGAATCTAAAATAATGATATTATCATAAGTGTATTAAAAAATAAGAAATATGATAGTCATTCATTTTATGAGAAATATATTTTAAACACAATATTGTCATATAATACAACTTAAACATAAAATTCAGTTCATCTCTGGATATTAAACACGTATATTCAAATACAATCTCACAGAAATACATAAAATAATAATGAAAATACATCTTCGGAGCCTTTAATTTCTTCCAAATGCTTGAAGTTGAAGTGTGTTGAAGTATCCTAGGATAGCGGCGGTGGTCATGACCCTGTTCCTTACAAATGCCACAGTGGTTCTTACTTCTTATTTGCCTATCATTCATCTCATTTCGTAGTCTTGTTGACTTTGGTCTATCTTTCTGCTTGGGTCTCAAACGATGATGATCAGGAATATATTTGAACATACATGTATGCATTTAATAATCTTCATGTGGTAATGGATTAAAGTCACCGCTCCAAGCATTCATATATGCTGTAATTATATATGCATCATCCACAAAACCACTAAAATGTACAGCAATTTCTTAACACAGCTAAAACGTATGAACATGGATATTTGTACATACTCCACTTTCCACAAGAATATTTTTTTCAGCTAAAGTAATAGTATGAAAATTTTCTCCACCTCATAACACTGCGCTTGCTTCCCAAACTGTCCAAACTGGACAATCAATTGACCAATGCATATATTTTACGATACCCATACAAAATATATAATCAAATATATATTTTATATGGATATCGTAGAATATCCTACATTGGTCAGCTGACAGGTCTACATTTTCATGAAATACAATATATTTTAAAATTTTTAAATTAGGATCGAATCGAATTTTAAAATAAATCTGAATCTAATGAGATAAAAATAAAAAATAAAAAATAATGAGATAAAAATAAAAAATAAAAAGATCGAAATAGAAGGGTGCCGTAGGGCCGCATGGGCCCGCCACTGGAGGGCCACCGCGGGGCCGCCGTCGGGGGCCCACTGCCAGGGGGCTGTCACCGGGCTGCACAGGCCCGCCACCAGAGGGCCGTCGTCGGGGCCCGTCATCGGGGGCTACCGTCGAGGGGCCGCCACTGGGGCCCGTCGCGGCCCGTCGCCGAGGCCCACCGTCGGGGGGATACCGTCGGGGCCCCCACCGTCGCCTGTCGTTGGGGCCCACCGTGGCCCGTCGCGGCCCATCGTCGGGGTGCTGCCAGGGGGGCCGCTGTGGGGCCGCCTCCGGGGCCCGCCAAGGGGGGTCACTGTTGGGGTCGCTGCCAGGGCCGCTGTCGGGGATCCACCGTGGGGCTCGCCGCCGCCTGCCATCTATCGCCGGCGGGCCAAGGAAAAAGAGGGAGAGAGAGAGGAAGAGGAAGAGAAGAGGGAGAGAGAGAGGAAAAGGAAGAAGAGAGGGGGCCGGTCAAGGGAAGGGGAGGAGCGGGGTGGCCGTCGACGGCTCACCGACGGACCAACCGGGGGGGCGTGCGGGCCCGCTGCCAGCCGTCTATTGCCAGCGGGCCAAGGAAAAAGAGGGAGAGAGAGAGAGGAAGAGGGAGAGAAGAAGGAGAGAGAGAGAGAGAAAGAAAAAAAAGAGAGGGGGCCGGCCAAGGGAAGGGGATGGGCGGGACGGCCGCCGGCGGACCAACCAACGGGGGCGCGCAGGCCCGCCATCGGCCGTCTGTCGCCGGCAGGCCAAGGAAAAAGAGGGAGAGAGAGAGAGAGAGGAAGAGGGAGAGAAGAGGGAGAGAGAGAGGAAGAGGAAAAAGAGAGGGGGCCGGCCATGGGAAGGGGAGGGGCGACCGCCGGTGGCCCATCGGCGGACCAACCGACGGGGGCGCGCGGGCTCGCCGCCGGCCGTCTGTCACCGACGGGCCAAGAAAAAAGAGGGGGAGAGAGAGAGGAAGAGGGAGAGAGAGAGGATGAGGAAAGAGAAAGGAGGGAGCTCACCGCCATTGGGAGCTCGCCGTCGTGCTGCCGGAGAGGAAAAAATGCCGGAGAAGAAGGAGAAGAGGAAGAGAGGGATTTTTTTTTTGGGTTTTATGGTTGAAAAATGTCAAAAAGAATGGCATTTTCAAAAACGCCATTCTCTTTGGTATTTTCTTTCATTTTTTTTTTATGGTATTTTTAATTTTTTTAATTTTCATTAGTTATTTTTATGTGATTTTTTAATAAAAAAATTAATTTAAAATGAGGATAGTAATTTGAAATGATAATTTTTTATTTAAATTAAAGTTAATTTTTTTTAAATTTATAATTATAATTTTTATTTTTTTACCATTTTTTCCCTTTTATTCACATGTTTTATGGCATTTTTTTATTTTTTGGAATTCAAATTAAAATTTTTATAATTTAAAATTTTAATTTTAATTTTCTCCCATTTTTACCCATTTTGGCATTTTTTTAGGTATTTTTTTCTTTATTTGGAATATTTTTAAAAAATTAAATTTAAATTAATTTAGTAATTTGAAATGATGTTTTTTATTTGAATTATAATTACAATTTTTATTTTTTTAAATTTAGAATTATAATTTTTATTTTTTAATTAGAATTACAATTTCTATTTTTTTCAATTCAATTCTTTTCTCTTTTTTCTTTTTTATGGTATTTTTTATTTTTTTTACACCAATTTTTTTCTTTTTTTCAGATATTTTTTTAAAAAATAATTTGAAATGGGGAAAGTAATTTGAAATGATATTTTTTATTTGAATTAAAGTTACAATTTTTATTTTTTTTATAATTTTAATTTATAATTTTAATTTCTTTTTACATTTTTCCCTTTTTTTCACTTTTTATGGCATTTTTTATTTCTTTTATCTTTTTTGAATTCAAATTCAAATTTTAATTTTTTTATAATTTTAAATTTTATTTTTATTTTTTTTCTATTTTTACCATTTTTTGGCTTTTATAAAATTTTTTTAGGTATTTTTTTCATTTGTTTGGAATATTTTTTTAATAAATTAATTTGAAATGGGAAAAATAATTTGAAATGATGTTTTTCATTTTAATTAAAATTAAAAATTATATTTATTTTAAATTTAAAATTATAATTTTTATTTTTCTCCCATTTTTTTAAATTTTTGGCTTTTTTATGGTACTTTTTAATTTTTTAATTTTTTATTTTTTTGGACATCTTTTTTTTTAAAATTAATTTGAAATGGGGAAAGTAATTTGAAATGATGTTTTTTATTTGAATTAAAATTAAAATTTTTATTTTTTTAAATTCAAAATTATAATTTTTATTTTTTTCTCATTTTTTTCTTATTTTTTTTTTATAGTATTTTTTGTTTTTTAAATTTTTTAAGATTTTTTTTGAAATATTTTTTTAAAAAAATTAATTTTAAATGGAGAAAATAATTTAAAATTATCTTTTTATTTGAATTAAAATTAGAATTTTTATTGTTTAAAATGCTTTCAAAATTATAATTTTTATTTTTTCTCATTTTTTTCTTCTTTTATGATATTTTTTTAAAAAAATTAATTTGAAAATGAGATTGTAATTTGAAATGATGATTTTTATTTGAATTAAAATTAAAATTATTATTTTTTTAAAATTTAGAATTATAATTTCTATTTCTTTTCAATTCTTTTTTATGGTATTTTTAATTTTTTTTACATCAATTTTTTTCAGATATTTTTTTAAAAAGATAATTTTAAATGGGGATACTAATTTGAAATGATAATTTTTATCTTTATCAAAATTATAATTTTTATTTTTTTATAAATTTAAAATTATCATTTTTATTTTTTTTATTTTTTTTTATGGAGAAAAAATTAAAATTGCCAAATAATATGGTATTTTTTAAAATATCATTTGGAATGGTATGCCATTTCAAATGGTGTTTTAAAAAATACCATTTGAATTGATGATTTTTTTTTCCATCATCTACATCGAAAATAAGAAAAAAAGTGGGTGATGTGGTGATGATAAATGCCATTCAAAATAATGTTTTATCCTGTTTGCATCAATCTGGTAAATAAGTTAAAAATTTAATTATTTTTGTAAATATTTTTTTTTAATTAATTAGATAAAGCACTCCAATGTTGACCCGGTCCATTTACTTGATCTGACCAAATGGATTAGTGGGTTGAGTACGGATTAGCCAATACTAAATTCATATCAAAATCCTTCGACCCGTCGGGTCATAGGGTGTATACATATACATATATACATACATACATGTTTCTTTTTCTTATTCTCTATTTGACCGTTTACCATGCTATTATGTATTACTTCTTGTTTTATTATTTATGTTATTTAAAATTAAATTAAAAGCAACATGATTAGGGTATGTTATTGACTTATTTAGTATAAGATGCATGTTTGATTTCTAAGATAAATATTTGTCATGAGGTAAATTTAGATATGGTTCATAATGTATTATAGATTGTATAATTATCGTTTGAAATTATTTAGTCATACAACCGCATACAAAAGATTGATGTCTAAATCCTACCAATCCAAATCAACGATAAAGACTTCATATTGGGGATCCACATAATTGTGATCTACATCACAAAACATATTCTGAAACTAAAAAACATATCTTTTGAAGGTCATTTGCTTCTAGCAGTCCAAAAATATTTTGTTTTAATGGCTTGATATGGCATTTTGTACTATCTATAGCTTAGAAGCATTCAAATCTATTGAATTTTTGTGCATGTTTTATGATATGTAGTGTTGATTTTTAATTTACATATCCTAAAATATCACCATGTTAACCCCATTATAACAGTTGATGATTGCATCAATTTGATGTATAGGTAAGAGGTTTCTAAAAGAGATGGTTTTTGATTTCATGATAGTGTTTATGATCTAGAATAGCTAAAGACAAGTTTCATAGAGCACATTAAGAAATGAAATGACCTAATGTATAGGACTTTCTAAGGGAAAGCATATTGCATACAGAAACAGGCTGGATCTACAGTATTGCTCTTTAGCAAATATCTTTATCTTTTGAAAATCAAACATCCTTGTGTAACCCTCTTTGAGAGCATAGGCTTTTGGATTATGACAAGACTTGGTGCCACCAGAACTAGGATAAAAAAGTAGTAGCATACATCAGTGTAGTGCACAAGCAGCCTAGAACATCTAGGGGCGTCACAAACTTGTTACTATCTTAAACTTTTGTGACCTAAGTAGCCATAGTCTCTCTCAAAAGCTAGCCATGAAGAGATGCCTATGTATAGCTAGTTAGCGGACTGATATCTCCTTTCTTAATAAAATTAATCAGACAAATTACTCTACCAACAAAGAACAAATATATACCTTCAAAAAAAGGATAAAAAATAAATAACATCCTACATTTTTTTCGATTTGCAAATATCCCTCTGTTTCTTCAATAGCTGTAATATCGATCCCACATTTCTAACTTAATATAATATCTGGCACCGACCTCCCAATTTAGGGCAGAGCTTATCGCTAGTGCCTATGTGGTGAGTTATTTGGAGTTAGATGGCTAATGTGAATTTATTAGATTATTTTAAAATGAGATGAAATTTGATATCGACTCAAAAGAGTCCAATGATCAAAATATCCAAACCTCAATCTTAACCCTATTCTATCCCCTAGCCCTTCTTCTTAAAATGGCCATACAACCACCACCAGTGACCTCCTGGCCATGGCCTCTACTAGCGGCATACCCCCAACAATCATCGCCCCTGTCCTCCTCTCCCTTCATCTTCCTTTCCTTTTCTCTCTCTCTTTCCTCCTCCCTCTCCCTTCTCCTCCTCTCCCTTTCTTTCCAAAGCTTGGACCCATGACCCTCTCTATTATCCCTTTCCCTCCATCCCCCGCTGACTCTCTCCCCCTCCTTCGGCACTTAACCTTTTGATAGGAATTTCCTAAATAAACCCATAAAAAGGAAAATAATCTTGAAATCTAATTAGATAGATATCTATATTGTCTAATTTTTCATCCTCCTTGTTATGCACATTGAAACTACTCAAGTTATATCCAACTTATGCCTTGATTTCCTAGATATTTATATAGGTAGTTAAACAACATTCTTATATATTAACTTATATATTGGATTGGCTATAAAAATGACCTTTCCATTTGATAATTTGCTATTTTTTAACAAGCAAGATGTCGTTGCAAGTCTGGAGATAGCCCTCTAATAATCAATTTTGTTGGAAAGGTATCAATTCGAAATTATCCATTTGAGTTCTATCTTCTTAATTTTCTATGTTCTATACCTCAATGAGCATAAAAGCAATATCATATTTTCTAGACTCATATATAGGCAAAATTGTTGTTTCTTTTTTATCATCCATGTTATTGAAGAGATAGTTCATGGGCATCTAAATTTTATATTTGCTTCAGGACAAAAATACAAGGATAGATTGGGTACTAAATATTTGTGTCAATAGTTTCCAGCATGAGCATCCATGAAGTTAACTATGGCCGATACAATGATCAGTTCTTTTATATTTTGCTAGACAAAAATGCAAATGGTGGAAGAAGAAGCCAACTTGTCCCAAGCTTTTGATTAGTAAAAAATTATTCTTTTCTAAGTCAACTATAAGCATATTAGAAGAGTTTCAAAGTTCTCGATCTTCAATTGCAATGCATTTCTTTCTTGTTGGATATCAAAAGGTGCATTCTCTTTTCGGAAGGATAGGTGCCGGTGGGGAAGGGGGAGAGAGTGTGAGTGAGTGGAGGATGGAGAGAAGGAGATAGTAGAGGGGATCATGGGCTCAAGTTCTAGAAAGAGAGAGAGAAGAGGAGAAGAAAGAGGGATGGGGGCAGCGGCGATGCAGGACGAGGGTCACTAGAGGGGTTTGTATGGCCATCTTAAGGAGGAGGGAGAAGGGCATGGGGTTAGGATTAGGATTTGGATAGTTTGGTCATTGAAAATTTTTGAGTCCCTGTCAGACTCCATCTCATTTTAAAAGAATCCAACAAATCCACTATTGACCAAAGGAATAATTTTGATGAATATAAAATATTTGAATATATGATGAAATTAATAATTTGTTAAAGTGTGTTAAGAAGATTTTCAGGAGGCCAATTTAATCCAAGAATGTCAAAAAATACAAGTTCAAGAAGCTACATTATGAGAAAAATAAAATTGAAAGTCAAGAGTTGACCCCGAGTTTGGATGAGACGACTCCAATATGCAAAATTTTAAATGGCATTAAGCTACAAGTTAACCCCAAGTTATTACGAGTCGACCCTAAATGGTCTTAGGTCTAAAGATAGAGAGCACTATTTTTTAGCTTGTTTTCAAGCCAACTCTCTCAGATCAAGAGCCAACTTGAGCAAATTTGGAGTCCATCCCAAGTTCAGTTAAGTCAACCCCGAATGGACTTAGGCAAAATACAGAGAGATACCTAAATCAATCTGTTCTCATGTTGATCCCATGTTGGTTGGAGTCAACCTTAAGTCAACTTCGAGTTCACCCCAAATTTCTATGAGTTGACTCTGCTGTGCCTGATAGCTCTAATGGCTAGTTCTATAGAAACTAGTCTCCCAATAGTCAAAAACTAATTTTTAAACCTTTCAAGAGCTTTGAATGCATGCCAAGCATATTGAAAAAAGCAAAGAAGAAGGAAAACAAAGTGAAAACTCAAGGAACACCAAAGTCATTTAAAAGAGTGCATTCTAACTACCACATTCTTAAGATTTCAAAGGGTTCAAAGAAGAAAAGAATAGCATTATTTCCAAGTCTCTTCAACGACATCTACCTGAGCTTCAATGATTTTTTTATTGACACTTTAGAAGCTTTTGTTTGATTATTTCCTATTATAACAAGTTTTAATTGAGACTGAAACTTAAGAAAAAGACAATCTAAGCCTTGAATTAAAAAATGATATTGATTGTATGAGTCTAAGAGTGGCTTAAGAGCGTATTTAATTGTGAGCATGAGCAAAACAATTGAGCTATATTCTTGGAGGGATAATAGTAGAATTTCCAAAACAAGTATCTAAGGGAGTATACATAGGTGCTAAGTTTAGCACTGAACCATGTGCACTATAAAATCTTATGTTTGTGTGTGTGTGATTGTTGTTGTCTACTTATTTTCTTTAGTTTTTGCAAACCACATAATTACTCATTGGTTCCATTGCACTAATACTTAGCTAAGCATTAGTTGTGTACATATTTATATTTATTTAAAAAAAAATCTAATTCAGCCCTCCTTGGGTTGTCTATCTAGGCAATATCCGTATCAGCCATCTAATTCAAAATAACTTGTCACATAGGGACTGACGATAAGTTCTACCAAAAATCGAGATATCGATAAGGGCATTGTAATAAATTAAAAAATATAGGATTGACATTACGACAACTACAGATATAGGTGGATATTTGCAAATCAAGATAAAATATAGGATATTATTTAAGTTTTATACAAAAAAAAAACTAGTAGCAAAACCTACAAAAAAAAAAGTGTTAGAATACCCATCCTTAAAGATATGCAATTTATTTACTAGCCTTAGTTTCTAATCCATTGCAAAATTTACATTTCTAAACTATTAGGGCATTAATCATACCATTCAAAAAGATTCTAAAATAGCAATTAAATCTATACAATATATTAAAGGAGAGTCCAGAGATCTCTCAACATGCCAAGTGTCAAGCATATGCTTTTTTTCCAAAACTGCTCCACCCTAATGCTGGGATTCTAGAATTCTCAAGCATATGGAAAAAAAAAACTTTTGTGCCACTTCATTCACATTCCTCCCCCCATACTTTCGTATGCCATTGTTTCCTCCTTCAATTTATTCTCTACCCCTCCTCTCTCTGCATGTTAGACTAGATGTGGCTGACATTGCCTTGAGCCCATCAGCATGGTGAGCAATAGGCGAGGAATGATATTTCTCCCTTTTTTTCTTTTTTTTTTTTGATGAGGCTACTATTTCTCCTCTTTGTCCCCCTTGCTGCTTCTCGGTGTCACCCTGCTCTCCCCCTCCCCCCTACAAAAAAAAATTGTGGGTAGCTGAACACCACCACCACCAAGGAGGGGATGAGGTGGCGATGGTGAAAGAAGAGAGAGGAGAGGGAGGGGGTGAGGGGGCCATGGAATCTAAGCTAGTGGGGGGAGTATATTTATATTAAAAAGATAGATAAAATATAAAAAAAAATCTATATTTTATCTCAATTTGTAAATATCTCCTGTACCTCCAATTATTATAATGTCAACTCTATATTTGTTAAATTATTGCAATGTATCCCACCAACCATCCAATTTGTGTCCGAGCTCACCTCCAATGCCTATGTAACAAGTTAATAAGGGTATTGTTCATATCAAGTTAAGAGCCATAAAGAAGCTAACATGGATGGACTTCAGGCAAAAAAATACCCATCTGCATATGAGCACACATGCTCATCTCTATCAATAGCTGTACCTTTTGTTCTCTCCTAATTTTGATCCATTTTTATCAATCTCTTGCCCTTAAATTTCTCTTAAAATATCTATTGCTTTGGATGTGATTTGCTGCACAAGTTGCTTTGGATGACTATGAAGAGAAACTACTCAAATCTCAATAGTAACTTGATTTAAGGAACATCCGATTCGGTTAAGGTATGCTTCCTTTTCTAATTTTACTATTCTAGTGATACATCATCCAATAATCCAATGATATCTTCAAGTTATGCTTCCTTTTTAATATTTATTTGTCGAATATCAATCCTATTTCAACTATTTTTGCTTTGTTAATTTGTTTTGCAATTCTTTCAAATTAGGGTTTTTAAATTAGATTTTTTTGTCCACAACCTTCTATTACATTTAAGAGCTACATATGCATATTTGTTTTTGATTCTTTTGCGTGTCTTTGATTGTTACTGCATGTGATTTTGCATTAAAAGAGTTGTAGATGATCAATATAATGGGTAATATTGAGTTAATTAGTGCTTTGCTCGCAATTGTTTATCCCATTATTTTCACTTATAGCACTATGGTCCCATGTTCTTGCACACTAGACAATTATGTTCTTCATTGCATTATGTCCTGTGCTCTATCATTCTTCATGTGATATATTTATGTGCATTTTTTATCATCAATATGGATACGTCAGATCCTAATGCAGTCTCTTTTTGAGTGCATAATGGAGGAAAATTTCTTAAGAGGTCTCAAGAGGTACATTAACGAAAAGATAGAATTTTCCTATGAATTTGATAGAGACTATGTTTTATATTTGGAGATTGAGGATATTGTAGAAAAATTTGGTTATGTAAAGGAGGATCAACTATTTTACTTGTCGCCACATAGGTCAACTCAAATTGATGTTGGGCCTATTAGGAATGATAAGCACTATAAGAAAATGGGGCATTAGTGATGAAAAAATTCTATTACAATTGTAATAAATTCATGATGGATCTATGATGGAAAAATAAAATAATTTTTTTAAACTTTTAGTGATAAATTTATGATAAAAATATCTGTTACAAAATGATCCATCACAAATTCATTACAAATTTGTGATGGATTTGTGATGAAAAAAGATATAGATTTTCAAAAACTTTCAGTGATGGATTTTTGATGGATATATTCATCACAAAAAAATCATCATAAATCCATCATAAATTTATAATAAATTTATAATAAAAAAAGATATAAATTTTTTATTGCTTTTAGTGATAGATTATTGATGGATATATCCAACACAAAAAATTTATCATAAATTCATCATGAATTTATGATAGAAAAATATAGATTTTTGATTGCTTTCAGTAATAGATTTATGATGGATATACCTGATATAAAAAATTGATCATAAATTTATAATAAAAAAAGATATAAATTTTTGATTACTTTCAGTAAAAGATTTTTGATGGATATGTCCGAAACAAAAAATCCTTTACAAATCTGTAATGAATTTATGACTAAAAAGAAATATAAATTTTTTATTGCTTTTAATGATAGATTGATGAAGGATACATCCATCATAAAAATCTATCATAAATTTTTGATGAATTTATAATGAAAAAAGATATAGATTTTTTTAAAACTTTTGATGACGAATTTGTGATAAAAAAGTAAATCACAATTCTATCCCTCTCTTCAAGACTAAAGGCCTATTTGGATATCTAGGATTTTTAAACTTAGGATAAAAATCATGATAGAATATAAGATTTGATCCTATAGGATTATGTCACATATTTTTTTTGTAAAAAAAAAGCTTTACATAAATAATCATATCCTATGTTTGGATGATAAATTAGGATTTTCTTTCCCTCTCTTCTTTCTCTTTTTCCTTCTCTATCTATCCCTTGTTTTATCAAAATAATAAACTTATCATTATCAAAATATCATATGAATCATTAAAATTATAAAATAATTTGCATCAAGAAAAGTTGATATATCTTTATGTATTTTTGAAATTTAAAATTAAAACTCATTCCAATTTAGAATGGACTTGAAATTTATCCTTATAAATTTAGAATTTATCCCTTAGATACTCACTACTCAAATTTAATTATATATATATATATATTATTAATTTTTATAAAATTTTTGACCATGGATCTGACTCGATTCAACCTGATCCAACTCAAGTTAACCCAACCTCTCTTATCAAGTCGATCCAAAATGAGTAATGGATGGGTATCGATATGAAATTTTTAATTTATTACAAAATAGATATGGATATTGGCTGACTTGACCCATACTTAATGCTATTCCTAACTAGCTCATTGAGTAGTACTCTATAAGATTTGAAAAGAGTTTGAAATTTAAAATTAAAATCTATTTAGATTTAAGATTTCTCCATCAGATACCTCCTATCGAAAGTTAATTTTATATATTTATATGTATAATAAATTTATTAAATATATATATATATATATCTAAAAATATATATAATAAATTTTATTAGATTTTAATAAATTTTTATAATTTATTAAAATTTTATAATAAATAAATATATAATTAATTAATTTTTATAAAAATATATAAATAATAGGATGGTATGAGAATTTGAACTCCAAATTGTTGGCTAGCCTAATTACTATGTTAACCAATAAGACACAATTATTTATACTTAAATCATATTAAAATTATAAAATAATTTATATGAAGAAAAGTTAGTATATCTTTGTGTATTTTTTAGAATTTAAAATTAAAACTCGTTTCGATTTGGAGTGGATTTAAAATTTATCTTTATGAATTTGAAATTTGCCCCTCAGGAACTCACTACTCGAATCTAATTTTATATACATATTAATTAATTATTAATTTTTTTAAAAATTTTGATCATGGATCTAACTTGATTCAACCTGATCTGATTTGATCCCTCTTATCAAGTTGACCCAATTCGATCTAATCCGATCTGATTCAAGACGGATACTGGATGGGTATGGATATAAAATTTTTAGTTAATTATAGGATAGATATGGAGATTGACTGATCTGATCCATACTCAATGCTATCCCTAACTCATTTAGCAATACCCTATAAGATTTGAAAAGAGTTTGAAATTTAAAATTAATTTTTTTTAGATTTGAGATTTAACCATCTGATACCTTCTATTGAAACTTAATTTTATATATTTATATATATAATAAATTTATTAAAAGTATATATCCAAAAATTATATACAATAAATTTTCATTAAATTTGTAATAAATTTTTATAAGTTATTAAATTTTCATAATTTATCAAATGTTTATAATAAATAAATATATAATAGGATGGTATAAGGATTTGTACCCCAAATTATTGGATGGCCTAATAGCTAACATAACCAATAAGACATTATTATCTATACTTAAGTCATATTAAAATTAAAACTTGTTTTGATTTGGGATAGATTTGAAATCTATGCCTATGAATTTAGAATTTGCCTCTCAAGTACTCACTATTCAAAATTGATTATATATATATATATTATTAATTTTTATAAAAATTTTGACTGTAGATCTGACTTGATTCAACCCGATTTGAATCGATTTGACCCAACCTTTCTTATCGAGTCAATCCGATTCGATCTGATCCAATCCGAAATGGATACTAGATAGATATGGATATAAAATTTTTAATTAATTATAAGATAGATATGGATATTGGCCAACCTGACCTATACTCAATGCTATCCTTGACTTGTTTGGCAATATCTTATAAGATTTGGAAAGAATTTAAAATTTAAAATTAAAATTTGTTTGAATTCGGGATTTATCCATTGGATAACTCCTATCGAAACTTAATTTTATATATTTATATATATAATAAATTAATTAAAAATATATATCTAGAAATATATATACTAAACTTTCATTAAATTTTTAATAAATTTTTCTAATTTATTAAATTTCTATAATAAATAAAATATATATAATCAATTTTATAAAATATATAAATAATAGAATGGTATGAAGATTTGAACCTCAATTGGATGGCCTACTCACGACCTTAACCAAAAATATAATTATCAATATATAAGTTAAATACTAATATATCTATTTAAACTCTTATATATACGCATCCTAAAGCTCTAACCATCATCTAAGCTTTCTCTATTCCAGCTGCTCTAAGCCTCCCACCCGATTGAGACCCTATTTTGGCCGCTCCAAGCCTCCCACCCAATTAAGACCCTGAGGATGGAAAAAATAGAGGAAAATTGGGGGAATACATAGGAAAAATCAATGAGAATGAAGGAAAGATGGAAGAAATCGAAAGATAAGATGTTCTTCCCACATGGATTGATCATTTTCTTTCCTTCTCTCCTCATTTTCTTTTCATTTCATTCTTTTTAAAAGTGAGTTGTGGTGAAGAAGAGCACCTAAGGGAGATCAGAGGGCAGGGGCAAGGCCATTAGTGAGGGGTTGGGGGGGGGAGGGAGAGGAGGAGGCAGAAGAGGGGGAGGGGGAAGAGGTGGAAGAGGGTGAGGAAGGAGAGGAGCTAGAGGCGAAAGAGAGGGAGGAGGCTGAAGAGGGGGAGGGGGAGGGTGGTGACATGGGAGGGGGATCTTTTGGAATCTGAAATAGAAAGTTAAGAGCAATGAAAAAAATTCATGTTGACTTTTTTTGTTTTTACCATTTATTCATTTTTCCATTTATTTTGATCTTAGAACTTATCATGCATTTTATATTTACTATTGCAACTGATGCCAAGAGGGGTTTCTTCTGTAATTTTGATATGACACATTATGTTTAGAGTCCTAGAAGGCTCTCTTGAATAACTATGTCGATTCTCTTAGTAAGTTTTTAATGTTTTTATGGTATTTCTAGATCTTGATCAATTAGATTTAATAGAAGCCATGTTTAGAGTTTCTTTTGTGTTGACAATGGCTCCAGGCACTTGTTTTATTTTTTGACTTAGTTTGTTGTACTTTTGTAGTGCACAATTTATTATATTGTGTTGATGAATTGCATTATTGATCCTTTTGTCGGTTGTGTGGTACAAATTCATTGATAATATGATTAAGAATGATATAATCACATATCTTGATATTAACTTAAACTAAATTCTTAGTTTCTCTTAAATTTTTGTTAACTTAAAGATTCTTATGCACACAATGCATGGTGCAACATTTTCCTTCTAAGCTCAAAGAATTCACAATATGTACTCCCATTCTTTGGGTTGTGACTATTCCTAAAGAAAACTTTGCATTCTTAAGGCTCCCATGGCATGACTCTGCACAAAAACTTAACCTTACAGACATCTCCTTTAGATATTAGAAATAATTTAAGTTGATATAAAAAGGAATGATAAAGTCAGTATCGGGTATGCTATTTTGTATTTACTATTTTATATTAGGAAGCGAAAGAAGGGGAGGGGGAGGGGGGGGGGAGAAGAGGGGGAGGAGGTGGGAGAGGGTGGCGGCATGGGTGGGGGACCTTTTATAAGAATTTGAAATAGAAAGTTAAGAGCACTAGAAAAAATCCTTATTGATTTTTTTTATTTTTACTATTTGTTCATTTTATCATTTATTTTGATCTTAGAACTTGTCATGCATTTTATATTTACTATTGCGACTGATGTCAAGAGGGGTTTCTTCTGTAATTTTGATATGACACATTATGGTTAGAGTTCTAGAAAGCTTTCTTGAATAACTATGTAGGATTCTCTTAGTAAGTTTTTAATATTCTTATGGTGTTTCTACTTTTTGATCCATTAGATTTAATAGAAGTCATGTTTAGAGATTCTTTTGCGTTGATAATGGCTTCAGCCACTTGTTTCAATTTTTGATTTAGTTTGCTATTTTTTTGCAGTGCACAATTTATTATATTGTGCTGATGAATTGCGTTATCGATCCTTATATCGATTGTATGATACAAATTCATTGATAATCTGATCAAGAATGATATAATCACGTATCTTGATATTAACTTAAACTAAATTCTTATTTTCTCTTAAACTTTTGTTGACTTAGGGATTCTTATGTGCGCAATGCATGGAGCAATATTTTTCTTTTGAGCTCAATAAACTCATGATATATACTTCCATTCTTTGTGTTGTAACTATTTCTGGAGAAGACTTTATATTTTTAAGCCTCCTAATGTATGACTCTGCACACAAGCTTAACCTTGCAGACATCTCCTTTAGATATCAAAATAATTTAAGTTGATATAAAAAAGAAATAATAAAGTCAGTATTGGGTATGCTGTTTTGTATTTACTATTTTTTAATATGAAAAAATCATTGGAAGGTAGTCACTGATGGCCCACTAATTCATTAACATTTAGTGTTCGTGTGGATTGCAATTATTGTGAAACTCATTTCACCATAATTGTAGGTCATAGGAGTAGTTCTATGTTTAATCCTTTATCTTTGAATTGCACATCTTGAATTTCCTAACATAATGATCTATATGACTAATTCTTTCTTTAGTTCTTTTTTTTTTTCTTTTATAATTCAATACTTTGTTTAGTTCCTTTATCTTCTAATTCACACCTTGAAAAGGTGATGGTGGAGACAAGATACTAGACAAGTAAACACTATGTTGATGATGTTGACTGACCGATACCATCATTATGATGGTAAAGTAAAGGCCTTTTTTCTTTTTAGAAAAAATATGCACTTGATACTACAGCTCTAATGGATGTTCAATGAACTTTGTTATATTGAAGATGCATAATAATGTTTATCCAAAACATCTGTATATATTTGCTTCTAGTTCACTTTTGTGCATGCCTCCCAACTTTTTTTCTAGTAAAATTATTATCAACTAATTTTAAGATCAATATTATTCACTAAAAATTAAGGGGCATGCATACACTTTTATTATTATTTTGATATGATTTATTCTATCAAGTTTCCATTCAGCAATTATAAATTAATTATATCATAAAATTGTACCATTTAGCTTGGGTATTCATCAATTTTTTATAATTTTTAATTCATTAATTGTCATTAAATTTTTTTTAGGTGGGCAGCATGCATAACTAAAGTTAGGAGTAGGGTTGGTCTTCCTTTAAGTAAAATACAAGATAAAAATATGATTCCTATAGTTGAAGCGATTTACTAAGAAGATGAAATGTCTAGTCCAAAGTCAATTGTATCAACAATTGATCTTGATGATCCAAATATTCTTGTTGATAGTGGTCATATAGATATTGTTGATGAAGAAGAAGAGCATAATTTGGCACAACCTATGGAGGAGGAGGAAGAAGAAGAAGAAAAATTTGACCAGTTGAAGATAAGCTTGAAGAAGAAGACAAGGTCATTTTCTAACACTGATGATGACATGCATGATTGACTTGTCTATACTTTTTTTTATAAACTTTTTATATGCATAGAATGGATTTAAATTATGATCATATTGTATTTAATTTGCATTATCCGTATGTGATTTTTATCTAGAAAATATTTTATTTATGAATGAATTAATAATTACTGAATGAATTAGTTGTATATAAATATTTGAGTGATTTATTGGATATTTTAGGATTAATTTTGGAATAAAAAATTAAATTTAATAGCAAATTTGTGACAAAATGTATGATAGATTTATGATAGATTTATTATGAATGCTGTGATAGATTTATAGTGGATTAGTGATGGATTTGTAATAAAAATTTATGATGGATTTGTTCTGAATATTGTGATGGATTTATGATGGATCAATGATGGAATGTGGTGATAGACAAGCTATCACAAATCCATCATAAATTTTTATCACTGATTCATCATAGATTTTCATCACAAATCTATCATAAATTTTTATCACAAATCTATTATAAATCCATCATAATTTAAGATGGATTTTATTTCGAATATTGTTTACTATTTATGATGGAATTTTCATCATAAATTTTGTTGGTGACTAGATTTTCAGTGATGGATTTTTTTCATTACAAAATTAGTCATAAATACTATTTGTGATGGTTTTTAGGCTTCAGTGATAGAAAAGTCCATCACTAAAATTTTATTTTATTATAGTGAAAGATTGCATGGAGATGTTAGCTTGTCATAAAGGTAAGAAGTGGATTGATATCTATATACAATCCACTCAATCTATGGGTTAAAGTCAAGTAGAATAGTCAATTGTAACTCAAAATCATAGTATAATTGAAAGGGACCTATATGGAACATAAGGTTTTACTACAACGATGCCGACAATGAACAAGAAAAAAATGATAATGAGTAAGAAGAAAGTGATAATGGAGAAGAAAAAAGTATAAAGGAACATGAACAAGCAACTAATAAGGAATCTAAAGAATGTGCAGTGAGTGGTAAGGAGACCGAAGAAGATAGTGAAGTGCGTCAACAATTTGATGACCATGAGATACACTTCACTAAAGAATCAAGCAAGCATGGAGACTAATTTGATGTAGGGGCTAAGCAAATAGCTAGAGCACCTTTAGTTGGTCCTAACAGTGGGTCAAACATTCAAGTTAAGGAACAATAGGGTGGGAGATCCATTGCTAGTGAAGACAAGGGTAAAGAACCTAAAATAGATGCCGAAAAAAATACTGAGGAAGCCCTAACTGATAAGTTGTGCACTCTACCACCTTTTGATAATGATATATATAGGGGATCCAGGGATATTGCATTTGATCTCAGAACCATGGATGATCCTCAATTATGTGTAGAGTTATTGTTTAAAAATGTGTATCAATTCAAGGAAGCATTAAAAAAATTTCACTATCAAGAAAAAGAAGACCTGAGTAATTACTGAGTGCTAGAAGAGATGTAGATGGAGGCTACATGCTTCCAAAGTTATTGGAGAGATGTCCTTCCAGATTAAGACTTTTTATCAAGTTCACAGTTATGGAATGAGTTTTAAATAGGTCACAGCAAAAAGGTTGAGCAAGAAATATATAGAAAATTTGAGGTCAGATTTCGATTGGAAAAATAAAACTTTAAAGGATCAAGTTAGGAGAGTAGGCATATGATTTATAGAGCAAAGCAAGCTATGAAGGACGTATATGGAGATTATATGGAGCAAACACTAGAGTTTGGGATTATTTGGAGATATTGAAAAGGGTAATCCACACAACTAGATAAAGGTTGCTATTAAGAGATCTGAGAGGTAATTGCATCTTAAATTTCAAAGAATATTCATATGCCTTAAAGCACAATAGTAGGGATTCCTAGGAGATTGTAGGCCCATCCTAAGTTTGGATAGATGCTTTATAAAGAATGAATTTAGTGGATAAATTTTAAGTACAGTAGGAAAGAATGGTAATGACAATTTCTTTCTTCTAGCATATGCAATTCTTAAAGATGAGATAAGAAGCTCTTAAGAATTCTTTTTGGAGTACTTGTTGGACTATATTGGTCAAGTAGAACAGCATGAATGAATTTTCATACTAGATAGATAGAAGGTATGTACTATATTTTAGCATTTATTGTTTATTACATGAATATCTTCTATTTTTTTTTGTTATATTGTAGGGTTTGATAGTGGCTTTTGATAGTATGGTTCTAGTAACAGAATAAAGAATTTGCATGAGGTATATGTATGCCAACTTAAAGAATAGAGAACATAGGTAAAGCTTTGAAAGATGACCGGTGGATGGTAGCATGTGTATATATAGAGTTTAATTTCGATATAGCTATGGAGAAGCTAGAAATAAAATTCAAGTCAACTTATGACTATATGGCTGGTATAAAGGAGACATGGGAACACACCTATTCAGTCTAAGGATTAAGATAGATCTGATAGTAAATAATAGTTATGAGTCTTTTAATTTTTATATATTGAAGGCAAAGGTTAAACCAATCCTCATAATGGCAGAGTGGATTAAGACTATCCTTTTGTAAAGATTTCAGGTGAAATGAGATGGGAGTAAAAGCATGAGATAAAAAATCACACTAAATGTATAAAGGATACTTAAAGAGGAGAAAGCAACAAATATGTGTTTGCCTACATATGTTAGAAATTTGGTACACCAAGTGAGTTGTTCCAATAGGATATTTTGTGTTGGTCTAAAATAAATGGTCTTGTAGGTGTTCAAATGAAAACTCACAGGAGTTTCTTTTTAAGCATGCAATTATTGCTATATATGCCTCAAAGTAGCATCTTGAGATGTATATTATGTTGGAATTTGGTGTCGGGCATGCATGTATATTTTAAATTTTTTTTTCTAAACAATGTAGTGGAATAAAAATTAAAATATCTTTTAATCTATATCATGCATGCATAAAACATAGAACACTAGGATCTACTTCATATGCTGAAATTGAACACATGCTAAATTTTATGCTAAATTGAATATGTGATCGGATCACAAACTATTTCAAAATTCTTTTTTCAAATATGGATTTAGAAGAGAGTAGGTTCTCCCTTAGCCATACAAGTTCCGACCTCTATGGTATCCACTCAGGATCAGCCTGGAATAGCCCTCTTTGGTATTGATTTTTTTTCTCTAAGAAAAATCAGCCAGCGAATCTGAACGAAACTTGGATCACGATCAACTCTTTGATCCTTGATCTTTTCTTCTCTTCTTCTCTTGCTTTTCTTTTCTTGATTATGAAGCAATCAAAGCTTGGAAACTAGCAAGTAAGAGGATGCCCAAGCTCCTCTTGGGTGTGGAGATATGGGATGCCCAACACCCTTGGGTGTTGGGACCTTAAGGGGAGAAGAGAGGAAGAAGAAAGAGGGGGCATGGGAGTTTCTAAGGGAGGTATGGGGTGCTAGAATTCAATGCTTAGGAGCCTTAGGAAAGGCTCCTTTAAATAGGCATAAGGTTTGAATCCTATTCAAATCAAATAACCACTTAATACAAGTCCTACTTGTATTAGGAATCTTTATTTCTTTAGTTATTTGACCCCCTTTAGGAGATCCTGTTGGTTCAACTATTGGATCCCTTGCACCCACAAATACAAATGCCACATGGAGCCTAGGGGATGCCCCATGCTGTCCAACATGCCCTCTAATAGGTGGGCACGCCCAACTTGATCAAATTAAGTGGCGCCCAATCAAAACTATTAAGAAAATTGATTAAGGGTTTGAATCCTTAATTCATATGATCCAAAATCCTAGGTATCCAATATTGAAGTCCAATGAATCTAATTTATTTACATTACTATTAGATAATTAACTTGAATTAATCTTATCAAATAAAAAATTTAAATACAAAGAAAAATTGGGTTTAACCATATGCTAGCAAGATTATGTTGAATCCAATAGGATTTTTTAAATCCAATTGAGACTTCATAAGCCTAATTACTTATTTCAAGTCTAATCTCTTTATTGTATGACTCCATAGATTCAATTCTATCTGATAGTGAGATATACAATGATCTTTATCATAGTATCATTGAAATTCTTTCAGTGGGTCGGAACAGTTTCACTCTAACTCATCAAAGATTATCGATCCTGAGCAATCCTAATAAGCTCTCACAATCCATCAGTGACATCTAGCAGTATGTAGTGGCAACTTAGTAGAATCAAAAAAAAATCTCAGTGTAGTTAACATGTGATTCAGTCCCTCTATCGTGAGTCCTGACTAGATGGTAGATCATGGATAAATCATCAAACTTCATCATCAGTCATATGATATATTCGATCAGCTCAAGTCTAATTGCGATCTTCATAAAATCTTTTCATCAATCACATTGCTATGGCCACAGACTCTCAGATTTAGCCTCTCAAATTTTATAGGACTACTTCTCTCTATCAAGATCAATAATTTCATCTAGATGCGTATCCTACTCTTACAGTAGACCAACTATCGCTAACATCTACTACAAGGAATATTGAGACATATTTATATGTCAGTCAAACTCTAACAGCCTCATTGTGAGCAATCATACCATCGCAGATCAAAGATCATTCATACAACTATAGCATCGAGACAATCACTGACGATTGAGTAGAAATCTAAGTGATTTCTCATATGTCACGCTCAGTACTAGTTGTTCTCTAACAATATCCATACTCATCGCTCCTGTCTCTATACTATAGATCAGAGACTTATCTATCTCGAGAAAAGCGATCTATATATTGATCTATCTGCATCGATCACCATCCTCATGATGATACTATGATTGAGAGTATCTAAGAATTATATACATATCTCTAATTCTCAACACCTTGATAATATATATCGAAAGTTAATTCTATGGATGATTCAAGGACACATCACATTTGAATGAAAATAAATTTATCTTTTATTGATTAAATCAATGAATTAAGTAAAAATTATATCCTAAATTTATTACAATGTGCTAGCCATATTGGCTTCTAGGACATATATCTAATAATTTTTACTTGGACTAAAGCCAATTGGCCACTAATTTAAGTCCCATCTTCTCAAGGTGGACTTCCATCTTTAGCTGGTTCAATTGCTTTGTCAGTGGGTCTGTCATGTTGTCCACAGATCTACTCTTCGCACCTTGATATATTTCTTTTTGAGGTAGTCGCATATACTGCTGCTCTATATATTTGGATTTCTGGTGAGACCTAGGATCCTTAGTGAGGGCTATGATGCCATTATCTTTGTAGCACATTATCATAGCATCTAATAGTATGACATTCAATTTGCAATAAATATTAAAATCAAATTTCATCCTACACATTTACAACATACTCAGCTTCCATTGATCGATTGTTTGGAATTTTCCAACAAACCGAACCAACATCGCATAAGAATACATCCTGATTAGACATTCTATCCTCAGCATCCGTGTATCCTCTCATACCTAACTCTGTCTATTCTTCAAAGATTAAGAACAAATCCTTAGTACTTTTCAAGTACTTAAGCATATATTCACAGCAATCCAGCACTCCTAGTCTGAATTTGACTGATATCTGCTCGTGACACTCATAGCAATGATAATATCAGGTGACTACACAACATAGCATACATGAAGCTTCCTATGGCTGAGACATAAAAAATTTTACTCATGCACTGAACTTTCTCAAATGTGGTCGGACACATCATCTTAGAAAGATGAATACCATACCTAAGGGGTAAAAGTCCATTTTTAGAGTTTTTCATGCTGAATCTGTTCAGTATTTTTTTTATGTACAGGTTTTATGACAGACCTAGTATCTTTTAGATCTATCCTATAGACCTTTATTCCAAAAATATAAGATACTTTCTTTAGATCTTTCATTGAGAATTTCTTGGATAACCATTTTTTAACCGTGATCAACATGAGAATATCATTCCCAATGAGGAGAATATCATCCACGTATAATATGAAGAACATTATTGCGCTCTTACTGATCTTTTTGTATACATAAGGTTCTTCTTCATTTTTTATTAAACCAAATGATTTGATCGCATCATCAAAATGAAGATTCCAACTTTGAGAAGCTTGCTTTAATCGGTATATAGATATTTATAGCTTGCAGACTCTGTGATCACCATCACCAGATGTGAAACTCAAAGGCTCTCTATATAGATATTTTTCTCAAGATATCCATTCAAGAAAGCAGTTTTCACATCCATCTATCAGATTTCATAATCATTATAAGCTGCAACAGCAAGCAGAGTGCGGATAGATTTTAGTATAACTACGGGCAAGAAAATTTTTGATAGTCAATGCCCTCACATTGACTATAATATTTTGTCACGAGTCTAGCTTTATAGGTCTCTACCTTACCATCGGTATATATTTTTCTTTTGTAAGTCCATTTACATGTAATGGATACTATACTCTCAGGTGGATCCACTAAGTCATATTTGGTTCGAGTGCATCGAGTCAATCTCTGACTTTATTCATCTAACCATTTTTCAAAATCGATGTCAGACATCAACTCATCAAAAATATTAGAATCATCACCATGACCTTATCTTTCACAAGAAATATTTTCTTAACTTTCTCTATAAGCATATCCATGTACCTTTCAGGAGGTTGAGAGATCTTGCTAGATCTATGAAGTGGTAGAGGAACATCAACTATTGGCTCATGAATAATGGATTCTGAGGATCCATAGCTCTTTGCTCTTCAAAGATCTTCTCTTCGAGCTTAACTAACCTCCTACTACCACCATTTGGATAAATTATTTTTCTAAGAATATGGCATTCTGATTCACAATCACATTGTGATCTTATGGAAAGTAGTAGTATCCCATTGATTTTTTTGGATACCCTATAAAATGAGCTAATACAAATCTATCCTCTAATTTATCAGCCATCTGTCTCTTGATATAGGCCGGACATCTCCAAGTCTTTAGATAACCTAGACTTGACTTCTTACCGTACCATATCTTATATGGTGTGGTAGGAAGGATTTTGATGGAATCTTATTCAATAGGTGAATTGCAATTATTAAGGCATGTCCAAAAAATATAAGGTAAATCAGTGAAGCTTATCATAGATCTGACCATATCTAATAGGGTCGGATATCCCGTTGAGCTGAGGTATTTCGGAAGGAGTCCATTGAGAGACTATGCCATTATCCTTAAGATATTTTAAAAATTTTTGACTAAGATATTCACCTCCTCGATCAGATGGAAGAACCTTAATGTGTTTGTCTGTTTATTTTTCTACTTCATTTTTGGATTCTTTAAACTTTTCAAAAGCTTCAGACTTGTATTTCATCAGATACGCATATCCGTACCATGGTAGATCATCGATAAAGCTGATGAAGTAGTATACCCATCCCTAGCCTGTATATCAAATGGCCTATATACATTAGTGTGTATCAGATAAGTAACTCGATGGCTTTTTCCAATATCCTACAAAGAGTAACTTAGCCATTTTTTCTTGAAGACAAGATTCACAAGCTGGGTATGACTCTGGATCAAGAGAGCCAAGGATCCCATCCTTTTCTAGTTTGTTTATCTTGTCGTTTCCAATATGGTCTAGTTGTGATGCCACAAATACTTCTGATTAATTTCATTTCTAGATCTCTTTTGACCTATGGTACTCACTATTTGCTTGTTTAAATTTATATTTGCATCTACATGCAAGGATATAGGCCGTCAATTAAAAGATCATGTGCAACCAATTTATTTCGTAAATAAATGAAATAAAATTTTTATTGAAATTAAATTTAAAACCATCCTATGCTAGCACAGACACGAAAATCAAATTCTGACTGACTACAGAAATGAAATAATAGTCTTTTAAATCTAATCTAAATCCTGACAATAATCGAAGAGGATAAGTGCCTTACCGATCTGAAGGATCATATCACCTTCTCTCAACCTTTTACTTTCTATTAGACCCTGCATTGAGATACATATATGAGCATTTGAACCAGAATCCAATACCCAACTAGAAGTAAAAGAAACCATAAGGTTAGATTCAATTACGAGCATACCTTCTGGAGGTTTATCATCCTTTTTGATTTTTAGGCTCTCCAGATAGAGTGGACAGTTCCTTCTCCAATGGTCGTCAGCATCACAGTGGAAATACTTTTTCTTTGCTTCAGCCTTTTCTGGAACATCCTTCTTTGGCTTACTCTTTTGTCTTCTACTTCTTAGCAGATTTATTCTTCTTCTTTCAACCAGACTTTCTCTTAGTTGAAGAAGTTCGCTCCACAGCAAAAATTGTGCCCCTTGAACTCTTCAAGGTTCCCTCCGTAGTGACCAACATATTGACCAGTTTGGGTATAGTGTAACCAAATTTGTTCATATGAAAATTTATAATAAATTGACTATATGAACTTGTAAGAGATTGAAGGATCAAATCTATCTGCAATTCTTTTTGCATATCAAGCCCAAAATTCTCAAGCTCCTCAATGTCCTTGATCACTGTCATACAGTACTCATAGATTGACTGTCCTTCGCGCATCTTCAGATTGAAGAATCTTCTGGATACTTTGAAGTACACTGTACAGCTTTGCTCACTATACAACTCTTGTAAGTGAGTGACATAGCCCTGCAGTGGGCATATACTCATACTGGCTCTGCAACTCATTTGTCATGGATGCCAGCACATAGCACTTGACCTGACTGTCTTCATCTGTCCACTTTTCATAAGCAATTTTTTGCTCTGCAGTAGGACAGTTTGGTAACACTAAAGGTTCCTGATCGAGTACATGATCTAATTTTTTAGAAGCCAGGATAATTCTGAGGTTTCTTAGCCAATCTTTATAGTTTGTTCCGATTAAACGATTGGATTCAAGGATGTGGGCTAGACAGTTTGAGGCTGACATTGTTTAAGTGCGAGAGTAGAGATTCAAGTTAGATTTTTGTACTTTAAATTTATATTTATCCTAAAAATTTTAAAATATAAATAATAACTTTCACTAATTTTTTGGATCCCTCCACTCCCCAAGTGGGAAACGAAAATCCTGACATGATAACTGGATTCCTAGTGAATGCTGCGGTCCCACCGATACATGTACCTCACCTAACAGTTACTGATAATACATATACCGATGTGTGGACAACACGTTGCCCAGATATTTCTCTAAGCATGTTGCAGCGACTTGGTCTCTAAGTCATATGAGCTCACCTAACAATTATTGACCACACTTTTAGTTAAATCCGACCCACTGTTTACAAGCAGATGCAAGACCATCATTGGATCTCTCACCTAATAGTTATTGGGCCCAACCCCATCCTTATCCTGGAGCAACTCTTTGCTAATAGAGTAGTTGCATATTTTTGGTGCAACTAAATCACTGTGACCAGTCGAGAATAATCAACATCAGTAGCACGCCTATGCATCTACAATGGTAGAAGACCTATGGACTTAATATTTATGGAAAGGTTTAGATTTAGGTCTCATCTAATTAATCATCATATGATCAATCTAATGGCATGGACTAAACCAAACCACCAAGTAACCTTATTCAAGACTCAATCTTCCAAATTGATCAGATAAATGGAGATCGATGGGGATACCTCCGTTACTTTGTTTAGACATCAATAAATTAGCTAGGTTAATGAATGAAACTAATTAAATAACCATCTCTCGATTACTTGTCTTAGACATCAATAGGTCAATTGATCCAAATAGGTTAGTTTAGGCGAATCAAGCTCAAGCCATCGAGCCAAATTAGATTCTTAGGTTAATCGATTCTACACATGGGATTCAATCGATTTGATCAATAATAATTGTATGATCTTATAACTTAATTGACCTAACCCATGTGTTTAAATCAAAAATCCTAGATGCAATCTAATTATATGACTTAATTTTTGATTTTTTTATGGTCAAAACTCTCATGCACAAATATAAATTTTATATTCTAAAATTAAATTATAGATCTAATTTTTTACATGAAAGATAAATTTTAAATTATAAAACTAATTTTTAGATTTAACAGACAATCATATATCTCATATATGTATGTAAAATTCAGATCTAAACGAAAATTCAGATCATAACATGATGTCATATATCTCATATATAAATTATGAATCATATTGATAATAATTTTTAAATCTAAATATACAATCACATATCTCATATATAAATTATAAATCAAATCAAATTAATTTTTAGATTTATGCATGCATCTATATATCACATAAATATGAACTAAAAATTGTTCTAGAATAAAATTCAGATCTATGCATACTTTCACATATCAACTATATGATCTAAAAATTAAATCTAAAATAAATTTTAGATTCAAATTAATTATCTATATATCTCATATATCTAAAAAAAATAAATTTTAAAACTCTTTTCAAAATATGTATGTCAATTTCATGCATATGAAACACGTGGCTCTAATACTACTATTAAAATTTATGTCGGAGCATGTATATATATTTTAAATTTTTTTTCTAAATAATATAATAGAGTAGAAGATTAAAATATCTTTTTAATCTATATCATGCATATAAAATATAGAATACTAGGATCTACTTCATATACTGAAATTGAATATATGTTGAATTTTATGCTGAAATTGAATATGTGATTGGATCACATACCTATTTTGTAAATTTTTTCTTCAAATCTGGGTTTAGAAGAGAGTAGGATCTCCCTTAGTCATGCAAGTGTTCGGCCTCTATGGGTATCCACTCAAGATCAACCTTTGATATTAATTTTTTTTCTCTAAGAAAAATCAGTCTGCGAATCTGAATGAAGCTTGGATCACGATCAACTCTTTGATCTTTTTCTTGATCTTTTCTTCTTTTCTTCTCTTACTTTTCTTTCTTTGATTATGAAGAAATCAAGATCTGAAAATTAGCAAGCAAGAGGATGCCCAAGCTCCTCTTGGGCATGGAGATATAGGATGCCCAACACCTTGGGCGTTGGGGCCTTAAGGGGAGGAGAGGAAGAAGAAAGAGGGGGCATAGGGAGTTTCTAAGGGAGGTATGGGGTGCTAGAATTCAATACTTAGGAGCCTTAGGAAAGGCCCCTTTAAATTGGCATAAGATTTGAATTCTATTTAAAATCAAACAGCCACTTAATATAAGTCTACTTGTATTAGGAATCCTTATTCCTTCAGTTATTTGACCTCCTTTAGGAGATCTTGTTGGTGCCAACTATTGGAGCCCTTACACCCACAAATACACATGCCACATGGGGCCTAGGGGACACCCCATGCTGGTCCAACATGCTCTCAATGGGTAGGCACGCCCAACTTGATCAATTCAAGTGGCACCAATCAAACTATCAAGAAAATTGATTAAGGTTTGAACCCTTAATTCATATGATCCAAAATCCTAGACACCCAATAATTGAAACTCAATAAATCTAATTCATTTAGATACTAGTAGGTAATTAACTTGAATTAATCTTATCAAATAAGAAATTCAAATGTAAAAAAAAAAATTGGGTTCAATCATATACTAGCAAGATTATCCTGAATCCAGTAGGATTTCTCTAAATCAATTGAGACTTCATAAGCCTAATTGCTTATTCAGGTCTAATCTCTTTGTTGTGTGACCTCATAGGTTCAATTCTATATGATAGTGAGATATACAATAATCTTTATCATAGTATCATTGAAACTCTTTTCAATAGATCAGAATAGTTTCACTCTAACTCATCAAGGATTGTCGATCCTGAGCAATCCTAATAAGCTCTCACAATCCACCAATGACACTTAGCAGTATGTAGTGGCAACCCAGTAGAACCAAAAAAAATTCAAAGTGTAGTTAACATGTGATTCAGTCCTCTATCATGAGTTCTGACTAGATGGCAGATCATGGATAAATCATCAAACTTCATCATCATCATATGATAGATTCGATCAGCTCAAGTCTAATTGCGATTCTCATGAAAATTTTTTCTATCAATCACACTGCTGTGGCCACAAACTCTCGGACTTAGCTTTTTAAATTCTATAGGACTACTCTCTATCAAGGTCAATAGATTCATCTAGATGTATATCTACTCTTACAGTGGACCAACTGTCACAATATTTACTACAAGGACTCATTGAGATCATGTTTATGTGTCAGTCAAACTTCAACAACCTCAATATGAGCAGTCGTACCATCCAGATCAAAGAACCATTTATACAACCACAGTATCGAGATAATCACTGATGATTGAGTAAAAATTTAAGTGATCTCTCATATGGTCATGCTCAGTACTAGTTATTCTCTAATAACTACCCACACTCATCGCTCAGTGTCTCTACACTGTAGATTAGAGACTCATCTACCTCGAAGGAAGCGATCTGTACATCGATCTATCCAGATCGATCATCTTCTCATGATGATACTATGATCGAGAGTATTTAAGAATTATATATATGTCTCTAATTCTCAACATCTTAAGAATATGTATCAAAATATTAATTCCATGAATGATTCAAGGATACATCACACTTGAATGAAAAATAAACTTATTCTTTTATTGATCAAATCAATGAATTAAGTATAAAATTATACCCTAGATTATTATAATGTGTCAGCATATTGGCTTCTAGAATATATATCTAACATATTAGCCATAATTATATAAAGAAAGCCTATAGAAAGGCTTATGAGCCTATGATATATCTTATTCTTAATGAAAATAGTGGGTGAAAATAAATTTTGAACCTCTTGATCCTCTAAGAAGCAACCTAGAAGACCTAAAAAGAGTAGGAAAGAGGTCCTAAAGAACCAAAAAATAGGGTGGGGTGAGACTTAGGTGCTATTCAGTAAGGTGCTCAAGCTATATTCAGTCTGGACACACACTACAAGAAAAGAGAGTTTTTGTATGAATTTATTTACGACGGAATCACTTTTCATCGCAAATAAGACTATTTATGATGAAAAATTATATTCATCACTAATAATAAAATATTTATGATAAAAAATTTTTCATCATAAATAACTTCATATTTATGATGAAAATAAAATTTCATCATAAATACATATTATTTGTGATGATTATTTTTATCATAAATAATAAAATATTTATTTTAATTTTAAATTTTTAAATATTAGTAATAAAAATATTTTATCATAAATAATATAAGTGTTTGTAATGAAAACTCATAAGCTCATAAATAATGTTATTTACAATCATAAGAAAAGCTTATGAGCAATGACTTATGATCGTAAGCAATGAAAATTTACTAGCTTATGAGCAATAAAATATATATTATTTATGATAAAAAATTTTCATCACTAATATTTAAAAAAATAAAAAATTTTAAAAATTCAAAAATTAAAAATTATTTATGATAGATATTTTTCATCGTAAATAATAGAGTATTTTCATGAAAACTATTTATCCCTCATAAATACCTTCTTATTTATGATGAAACTTTTTATCCCTAATATTTAAAAAAATAAAAAAAATTTAAAAATTATAGATTATTTACGATGAAAATGTTACATTGCAAATACTAGAGTATTGATGATGAAAATAAATTTTTCATCATAAATAGATCTTATTTATGATAAAAATTTTTATCATAATATTTAAAAAATATTAAAAAATTTAAAAATTATAGATTATTTATGATAAAATATTATATTATAAATAATTGAGTATTTACGATGAAATATGAATTTTCATCGCAAATGCATAATGATTTATGATGAAAATTTTTCATCGCTAATACATAAAAAGAATAAAAAATTTTAAATATTCAAAAATTATAGATTATTAGTGATAAAAATTTTAGATCATAAATAATTATATATTTACATCGGATATCCACTTTCCATCGTAAATACTTATATTTACGATGAAAAATCTTGTCACTAATATTTAAAAAAATAAAAAATTTAAAAATTATAGATTATTTGATAAAAATATTATATCATAAATAATTAGTATTTATGATAAAAATTATCTTTTTATCATAAATATTCATATATTTATGATAAAAATTTTCATCACTAATATATAAAAAATAAAAAATTCAAAAATTCAAAAATTATAGATTACTAGTGACAAAAAAAAATTATGATAAATGGTCAATTATTTAAGATGAAAATATTTTTATCATCAATATTTTTAAAAAATTTAAAAAATATAAAAATTATTTACAACAATATTTTTTTCTTTAAGTTTCTTTGAATCTGTCTTATTACTCAATTTTGTATAGATTGTTAGTTCTATGGACTGTCAGAGATCATAAAGTACAAAGACCTTGTATCTGCCCAAGAATATAGAAAAGAGATGATACTGGATCTTTATATGTTAAAACATGATCCACAAAAAGGTTATCCAAAGATTTTGATATATACCAAACTATCTTCCTAAACTTTTTTAAATAAAAGCTCTTCTAAATTTTTAGTAATTATATAGATATATTAATATATAATATTCATCAAGTTCAAAATTTATAATATTGATTGATCATGTCTAAATAGCAAGATATCTTTTATGATAAATCATATTAATTATGGTATCTCTATCTAAGTTACTCTAATAAAGAAAGAAAAAATGAAGTATAATTAATATCATACAAAATAATAATATTTATCATAATTTTTTATAAAAATTAATATTTTTTAAAATATTTAGTATCCATAAATTATTCTTAGTTTAATTAAAGGCATGAAAAGTAATTTTGAGTATTTGGTTATCTAAAGGACCAAAATCAGTTCCCAACCTGAGGATCCAGATTCAAAAATACTTAGAATACTTGGATTGATAAGAACTAAATGAGTTCTACTCAAGTAATCAAATACTCTTAACTCAAACTAAGTTGATGCTACTAAAGCATATTTTTATAGTATCAAATGAAAAAATTTTAGTAAAAAAAAATAAAACTAATAGAATATGACTGTATAGGTGGATATATGTTGCATAACTTAGTGAAAAAAAACTTAAACTTGAATTTAATAAAAAAATAAAAATAAATTAATATCTTTCTTAGTTTATTTTGTTTGAGGAAGAGAGAAAATTATACTTCATAAAATCACATATCTTTTTCAAATTACAAAAATAATACCCTCTGTGTATATGCCCAACTATAATAAATATTATTTATCATTATCGTTTATTTTAAAAATTTCAAGAATAGAGATTAGAAGAAACTTGATTAAGATCCAATATATTTATTAACTAATTTTGAGCCCCTGCATTATGTGTGGGTTCTAGATCATATAATAAATTATTTTTAAAAATATATATATATATAAATAGTAAAATAATGTCCATCCAAATTTTTTTGTGAAAAATAATTGGTGATGAAAATTATTTTTTATTGCTAATAAGATAATTAATGATGAAATATCTTATTTTCATCATAAATTTTTTAAAAAATTGGGATAATTTTTTTCATCAGGAATTAGCAACGAAAATCTTTTTCATCACTAATAACCTAATTAACGATGCAACATTTTTTGTCGCAAATAATTTTTTTTGATGGAAAAACTTTTTAGCACAAAATAAAGAAATTTTTTTTGATAGAAATTATTAGCAATTAAAATTATTTTCCATCATTAATAGAGTTATTAATGATAAATATTTTTTTCATCACAAATAATTTTTTTTATGGAAATTTTATTTTAAAATTTTTTTTTTGAATTATTAGCGATGAAAATTCAGTTTTTGTCACTAATAATGTTATTACGATAAAAATTTTTATCGCTAATAGTTCACATCACATCACATCTTATCGCGCAAAACCCTTCTTCTCCCCCCTGTTTCCCATGAAATCTCTTTCCCCCTCCCCCTCTCTGCTCTTCCCCCTTTCCCTCCATCGCTTCCCACCACCACGTTCGCCGTCGTCTAATCCACCGTCCGTCCCATCGCTTCTCCTCCACCGCCGTCACTTCCCACCGTTTGCATCCATCGGAGGTAACGATTTCAAGACTTTTTCTTTTTTTTTTTTTTGGTGTTGATCGGGCCATTGGGAGGTTGGAGAGTGGTCGGCTGGCGGTGGCGGAGATGGGGCCAGCAACGACTGAGATCGGGCCAGTGGGGATGGGGTTTGGGGTCGGAGATGGGGGCGAGGAGGGTTTGGGGCAGGATGTGGCCGGTGGGGGATGGGCCAGGGAGGGGGCAGCCGGCAGCCCTATCTCCATCATCGGGGAGGGTGTCAGCCGACGGAGATGGGGCTAGGGAGGGGGCAGTCGACGTCCGGGGGAGACGGGGCTGGGGAGGGGGTGGCAGCAGGGAGGGGGCGTGGGGAGGGAGGAAGGGAAGAGAAAAGGAGGGGGGAAAAAGAAAAAAAGGAAAGAAAAAAAAAAGGAGAAGAAAGAAAAAAAGAAGATGGGGCGGGGAGGGGCGGTCGGTGGAGATAGAGACGAGGTCGGGGAGGGTGTCGGCCGGCAAAGAGGGGGCCGCTGGCGGCCAAAGGAGACGGGGCTGGGGAGGGAGCCTATCGGCAGCCGACGGAGATGGGGCGAGGACAGGGCCGCTGGCGGCCGAGGGAGATGGGGCTGAGAAGGGTGTCGGCTGGTGGAGACGGGGCCGAGGAGGGGGCGACTGGGGGAGATGGGCCGAGGAGGGTGTCGACTGACGAAGACGAGGTCGGGGAGGGGGCGATCGGTGTCGAGGGAGACGGAGCCGGGGATGGTGTCGATTGGTGGAGACAGGGTCAGGGAGGGGGTGGCCAGCGGTCGGGGAAGATGAGGCCAGGGAGGGTGTCGGTCGATGGAGACAGGGTCGGGAAGGGGGCGGCAGGCGACCGGGGGAGACGGGGCCGAGGAGGGGGCGGCAGGCGGCCTGGGGAGACAGAGCCGGGGAGGGGGTGGCCGAGGGCCGGGGAGGGGGCAGCCGGTGGCCGATGGAGATGGGGTCGGGGAGAAATTTATTTGATTAAAAAAATATTTAATTATTTGATTAATTATATTTGTTGCATAAATTTTTTAGTATTACTACTAAAATTATTTAATTAATTATTTTTTATTCCACTAACATAATGCACATTGATGTTATTTATTACAATTTAATTATTTTATATACTATTTTACATGTTTTTATTTATTATAATTAAATATAAAAAGTATTTCTATTTTAGAGAAAACTCTATTAAAATTTTTGATGAAAAAATTTTAATGTAAAGTTACTCTTTTTTTAATAAATTAGAAATCTATCTTCGAATGTATGTTCAGAGATGGTAGTTAAATTACATTGAGCCGTAGATTCCTATTTAAGAGTCAATCTTCATCGAGATCGACTCTTGGATGTCTCGTATTCGAGCTTTTTGAAAAAATAATAATCTTATTATTGTTAATAGTTGATATTTTATTTCATTATGTGGTATTCAATAGTTATCTGTCTACTGTTCTTCGGATATATGGTGGATAGGGTGCGTAGGCACCATATTCACATCGTATACTTGAAGAACCATGAAGAGATACTGCTAAAATTTTCACAATAATAAGATGAAATATTCACTAATAACAATAATAAGATTATTACTTTTCTGAAAGGGATAGGGCCACACCTGTTAGTAATGATTTGAAATGGATAAGATCATATATTTTTACTTCATTAAATTGGTGGAAGGATATTTTTTGTGTTACTGTTTAGTCTATATTTTTTAATGTGTTGTTTTGTATAAAATGATCTATGTCTGGATCCGAATCAAGATTTTTGTCGAAATTCGGAAACGATTCAATCCAAAATTTGGATCAGGATCCAGTTCGGATGAATACCACTGAATCTTTTTTTGTTGTTAATGATTTTCTGTTTGTTGTTAGATGGATATCAATAAAAGTTGGATAATGTTAGAAGTATTTTTTTATCTGAATATCAAAAGGAGTTTGAGATTTTATTGAGTTTGCATGGCATAAGGCTGACAATGCTAGTCGGATAAAGTATCCATGCAAGAGATGTGTCAATATGGTATATTGTCACATTACACTTATTGAGAATCATCTGCTACATTATGGTATAGATAAGAAGTATACTTGTTGGATATAGCATGGGGAGGGTGATCCGAATGAAGTAGTGTATGACGATGATGATACTGAAAATGATAGTGATGCTGCTGAACCTATCGAGCATAGTGGTGTAGGAAATTATTAGATGATTTACATCAGGATGCTTGTTCAAATGTACGCATGAGTACTACTGTATCTAAAAGCAATTCTGATCATGAACATAATATCCGACTTAACGTAAAAGGACTTCTGAACAGTTTGCAAAGCTTGTAAAGGATGCACAAGAGCCACTCTATCTAAATTGTACAAAATTTTTTAAGTTAGAATTTTTGATAAAATTACTTCATATTAAAATTATGAACCGATGGAGTCAAAAGTTATTTGATCAAATTTTGATATTGATTAAAGCAGCTCTTCCTGTTGGAGAGAGACTTTGAAAACATATTCTGAAGCAAAAATATACATGCAGGAATTGGAACTTGGCTATATTCTTATACATGTCTGCAAAAATAATTGTATATTATTTTATAAGGATAACGAACAGGCAACTGAATATCCGAAATGCGATGAGCCTAGATACAAAATTGATAATAGAAAAGCAAAGAAGATATCTCAAAAGATTTTGAGATATTTTTCATTGATTCCAAGACTTCAAAGGTTGTATATGTCTACAAAGATAGCTGCAGAAATGAGATGGCATTATGAGCAGCGGGTCTCGAAGGAGAACATACTTAGTCATCCAACCGACTCTTTAGTGTGGAAAGACTTCGATGCAAAGCATTCGCACTTTACAAGTGACCCGCATAATATCCGGTTAGATCTAGTGACAGATGGATTTAATCTGTTTGGCAATCTAAGTACCTCTTACAGCATGTGGCCTGTGATGCTAGTTGTATATAATGTGTCACCTTGGAAGTATATGAAAGAACCATTTATTTTTGTGTTACTGTTGATTTCAAGTCTGAAAGTATCAGGTAATAAAATTAATGTATATCTACAATCTTTAATCAATGATCTGAAAGAGCTATGGGAAAATGAGGTACAGATATATAATTCTGTGAGTCGAAGTAATTTGAAGTTGCATGCTTCAATTCTATAGACCATAAATATTTTTTTGCATATGAAAACTTATCTGAATGGAGCACCAAATGATATCTGGTATGTCTAATATGCAATAGGGATGCATCCTCCTTACATTTAAAGTACGGACAGAAAATATGCTTCATGGAATATCAACAGTTTCTCCCTAGTAATCATTCTTGGAGGATCCATTATAACCAATATTTTATGGTAAGTTGACGGCATCTGCCACCTAAGGAGTTAAGTGGAGTAGAAATTTTAGAACAACTTAAAGTCATTGAAAATATCCAATTTGAAAAAATATCGGGTACTCGCAAGCGGAAGCGTACTGAAGCTGAGCTAAATTGGATGAAGTGAAGCATCTTTTTGAACTACCGTATTAAAGCAACTATTACTTCATCAGAATCTAGATATAATGCACATTGAGAAGAATATTTATGATAATATCATCGATACTATACTGAACATCTCAGAAAAAATAAAAGATGGTACAAAAGCTCATCTTGATTTTTAGAAAATGAAATTCAACCGAAGTTACATTTAGTTCATCGAGGTGAGAGATTTTTTATATCACCTGTATGTTATTCACTGTTTGATAAAAAAAGAAAATTTTATGGATGGTTCAAAACTGTAAAGTTTTCTAATGCATACTTTCAAACATATCGCAGTGTGTTGGAAACAACGACGGCAATATCTCTGGTATGAAAAGTCATGACTCCCATGTGATGATGCAACATTTTCTTTCTATGGTCATGCATGGTTATTTGGGTGGTCATGTTCAAATTGCATTGATTGAGCTGGAAATATTCTTTCGAAAATTATATTATCAAAAATTGAAGATTAACTTGAGAGATTGAGAAGAATATCATACTCATTCTTTATAAGTTAGAAAAAATTTTTCACCATCATTTTTTGATGTTATGGTGCATCTGACTGTTCATTTTTCAAAGAAAGCTCTTTTGACCGGACCGATACATTATCGATGGATGTATCCTATTGAAAGGTAAAGAAATTATAAGTATTTTATCATATCAATTATAAGATGTAAATATATTTCTAAAATTTAAATTTATTTTTATTTATAGATTTTTATGTATCCTAAAAAAGTATGTGCGCATAAAGTAAGGCCTGAAAAATCTATAGTGGAAGCATATGTAGCTACAGAGTATGTCATATTCTGCTCGATGTATCTTGACGATATCAAAATAAGATTCAATCATACAGATCATAATGCAACCATGAATAAGGTGACAATAAATCGACATTGTCTATATTTAAACAAATGGTTCAATTCCTGGTGCAAGGAGATATGAATTTATGGACGTAAATGAGCTATCTAAGCATACTTTTACGTTCTAAACAATTATTAAGAAATTAAAATTTTATTGAGTAAGTACCATCTTAGCATATTGTTTAATATTCTAAGTAATTTTTTATATCGATATAAAATTAAAAATTATAATTTGTTGCACTGAGCACAAGAGAGTACTATGTAGAGAGAATAATACAGATGCTGATGATCGACATAGGAGAAAATTTACAAAATAATTTGATGATCTTGTAAGTTGTATTAGTAATATGTTATTTATTTAATTATAAATAATATTATTTGAACCAACATAATTTTTTATGTTATGGTGTGATAAAACATAAGTATTTCAATAAAGAAGTGGGTGCGACCGATGAGTTATAAATTAGCATGTGGTCCCGATCGAAGGATTAATCACTATGCATTCTATATCATTAATAAATGAGATTTCATACAAGGAAGCTTAGATGCAACGACGGATCTAGAATAGTGGGGTTGCTACAATAGGATATAAAGGAGAAGAAGAAATTGAATATTATGGTGTACTAGTAGATATCATAAAACTGAAGTATGGATCCAGTAATTCTGTATTCTTATTTCAGTATGAATGGTGGGATATTATTAATAAAAAGATCGATATTCATATCAATTCAACTTTATCTGTATAAATTTTGTACAAATATGGTACCAGAATGAGTCGTATATATTAGCAACTCAAGCGAAACAAGTAATATATTTGAAGGATCAAAGTAGGAGTAATTGGCATATTGTATAAAAAATAATACCTAGAGCGTATATGACATACCAACCTAATTAGAAAAGATAAAAATTTGGATTTACATGAAGAGAAAGCTTTTCAGCAAGAAGAACAAACATTAGCCGAGCTTTTTGTTGATGAAAACTTGTAATGACACCTTTGAATAGGACTGATCTGCTATCCAACGAAGTTAAAGCTGATTTTGTATTTAATCTTGATGAGTCAGAGGGCGATGATCAGTTCATAAATGACGATGAGATAGAAGACGATACATATATCGATTATTGTGATTCAGAGGAGGATCTACACATTGAGAAAGATACGAATATTGATGAGTAGATCTATATTCTTCGTTCAATCTTCTCTTGCAATAATGGTATGCGATATAATTGTATTCATTAGAATGTAATTTATTTTTTATTATTATTATTTAATATTATATTTATTTATATGTAAAAAATTACAGATATGGCACCAGAAGACAGACGATGATATTCACATTCATAGTCTACCCTGGAGGTTGAGGCATCTTCATCGATCTCCATTGCCGCACTGACTCCATTGCCAGAGGGTCTTGCACTGGCAGGTCCCAGTGAGGCAGGTCCGAATGAGACAGATCCAAGTGGTATTATTATACTTTTTATATAATAAAATTTGATTCTTTTATTTGGATAGCTATCATACTAATGATTTATTTATTGTTGTTTCAGTCCAATCTTCATCGATAGTGAGGTGAGGGTGAGGTCCATTGAAAAATCTCGCTCTAGAGTGTTGGAGATGCGAGCACCTGGGACAGCATCTCTGTTCGAGATACCACCCGACTACACCAGGCCTATTAGGGGATGGTGCGAGCCATGACAGACTGAGCTGGGCATCATATGCTGCAGCTATACCCCCGTGATGCTTTTCGATTGGCGTCACATTCTATCGACTCAAAGAGAGATTTTCTACACCCACTTATACGTAAAATAAATTATATTATGAATATTTAATTTACATAGTATTCTTCTAATATTTGTTATTGGTAGAGTATATTTGATATCATTAATTTTGAGGAGGATCGTATGCGGCGAGCCATGGACACTCATTTGTCATTGTATTTCAAAGATTATTGCCATCACATACATCAGCATTGGTACCATGTGGTGCAGGATCATGGGGAGGAGGCAGCGCGGCAGCAACCCTATGACAGCATCACTATGGATGATTGGATTGTCATATACCAGCATTACGAAGATTTGGCATATCAGTTACACATCCAAATTTCTTTTTTTTTAGAGTTTAATGATTAAATCATTTATTATTAAATTAAATTTATTATCTACTAATTTGACTGGTAACTATACAGAAAGATGTGTCTAGAACACCGTGAATCGGCAAGACAGATCGTACCGTATTGTGGAGGTTCGAGATCGCTCGCTCGTCACATGGAGCAATGGTAGGTAATTTTTAATTTTTAATTAGTATATAATTCTCTAGTTATTTAAAAATTTTTTAATTAATTATTCTCAAATTACAGAGAGATACTGAGAGTGGCGAGCTTCTTGATAGGATCGATATCTACCAGCAGACCCACCAATGACGGTCAGGGAGTAACGACGGGGAGCCAGGAGCTCTTTATAAGTTTTTTCAATTATTTTTTCATTCACAGTCTGATTTTTATTATAAAATTAAAATAGTTATAACTTTAATTTGTAGGACCGTATGACAGATATGAGATCCCAGCCTACCTCTGAGGGCTCGACCGTACCCATAGATGATGAGATCTGTGATCAGGTGCTTGGTATAAGACCCCGTTATATTAGGGATCTAGGGTATGGGATCACTACTCCCTCATCCTCACACTCGTTTAGGACTGACATCCATTCTACCTATGAGGCTTGGCTGACGGAGGTGCAGAGGCAGACTGTCGAGGTGCAGGCAGACTGTCGAGGATCGACAGTGGGTTGAGCAGCGAGCTCAGGAGTTGGTTGCACACGTCGACGAGTATCAACAGCTCCAGATCCAGATGATGGAGCAAATGGCGCAGATGGAGCAGATGATATAGTTAATGAGCAGTAACAGATCGGTCCGAGCTCTTTCGAGCACTCTCCTTTCATAGCTCGTTCTCCAGATGCCGACACTTCACGACTTCTTCATGTAATTTTTTATTTTTATTTAAATCTCTTATAATTTTAGTTTGATATAATAAAATAATAAAATTTATTTATAAATTTATTATGTAAACTTTTTATTTTAATTTATAAAAAAATTTATAAATATAAATTAAAAATATATATTCATAAATTATTTTTTCAAAAAATATGTTTAAATTATTAGCGATGGAATTATTTTTGATGAAATTTGATTGCCAAAAATATTTTAGTATGATAATTTAATTTTTTAATAAATATAAAATTATTAAATTTTATATAAAATTAATAGTGATGAAAATTTATTCATCATAAATAATTATTAGCGATAAAAAATTTATCAAAAATTATCATATTTATGACGTAAGTTTTATATCACTAATATTATTTAAATTTAATTTTTTAAAAAATTATTATTAAATTAATAGCAATGAAAATTTTTGTTGCAAAAAAAGTTATTTGCGACATAAATTTTTCATCGCTAAAAATTTTTAAAAAATTTATTTCAAAAAATTTTAATTAAATTAATAGTAATAAAAATATTTTTATTGCTATTAATTTTTTATTTATTAGCGACGTTCTAATTGTTGCAAATACTTTTTTTTATGATTAAAATTTTTTATCGAAAATATTTTAATGATGAAAATTATTCATGCAAATAAATATTATTAGCGATGAAATATTTTTTTCATGATAAATATTATCAACAATGCGATTATTTGTGATGAAATATTAGCGACGAAATTTTTGTTGCTAATAACTATTAGCGACAAAAATAGATTATTAGTGATAAAAATTTTCATCGCTAATAATTTATTTTGTTGTAGTAACAATTACAAGACTTGTAAGAAGCTAAGAAGATTTGATCTAAAAATTTGAAAGAACAAGAAGAGAAAAATAGGGATGTTGATGTAAGTTCATTTATAAGAACATATGAGACTTAGGTTGTTCATTTGTTGCATAGCCTATTATTTGTCTATTATTTATGTAAAAATATAATTTGGCAGGTTATAGATAGAAGTACTTATAATTTGGCCCTATACATATTGAAAATAGCAGTGGATTTGGTATTGTCTATCAAGTGAGACCTAATGTTTATGTTATCAAACTTGTTAACTATTTGACAATTACTAACAAGCTTTCTCCTATTTTATAGGGATATGAGAGAGAAAGAAAATTCAAGTATGGTACTGGAAGAGGTGGTCATAAGAAGGGTAACATTACAATTGATCAAGGCATCATATTAAGTCAAGATAGCATTATACCAACTCAAGATAATACTGCATATGGTTCTCAAAGAAGATAGTGACTACTCGTAGACAGCTTGGACTTCTGAATGTTTTGTGATTGTAATTGTATTATGATGATGTAATAATTTATTTTGTGACACAATGTGTGATGTAATTTATGAATGTGATATAGTGGTTTTCAATGTTTTATAGATGCGATATATTGGTTTTCAATGTATGTGAATGTGATACATCAGTTTTCAATGAATTATAAAAATGATACATTGTTTTGTGATACACTATGTCATGTAATTTGTGAATGCGATATACTAGATTTCAATCTATTGTGAATGTGATCCATTGTTTATCATTTCAAGTCTAAGTGCATAATATAGCAAAGTATGTTGAATTGATTATGTTTCAAGTGAATGCTTGAGATTATCATTGCAATGGCGATTCTAAATGTGTGTTCATTTATTTAGTTATGTGCAAATAGTTAGGTCCCAGATATTGGGAACTTGTTTAGGTAACTATAATTTTTGTATCAAATTAGTAATTAATGTGCTACTAATGTACTTTGATGTACTTGAAGATTTTAAGATTGTTGTGCCAGTATCAGCTAAAACTCTAATGGACCATCTTGAGACATTAATCTTTTAAGGTCTAATAATAAGTAAAGACCTAAAACTATTGTAAGGTTCTGAGATTTTGGAAGATGCAATGGCACCATAGTTGATAGAAAGCAGATTACTCTTGAAACCACACAACCAACAATCTTTGTATTATATGTATTAAATTAAATGAATGCCTATCATTTTACATGCTTCATATCAGATCATAATAGCTGAATTTATAAGAAAACTATCTTTGCAATGTAATTGGTTTAGTATAGACCACATTTATAACAAAGTGGCTCTATAAATAGACATCATTCCAGTTACAAAATAGGCACAACATGGTTTCAAATTAAACACATGATTTGCATTGCCATTAACAACTTTTGTAAGAAGGAAATTACATTGTTATAGTAAGTAAGATTGACCAATAGATGCATTTGGCCAATAGGCTTGGAAAATTAGAATAAGCATAATTAAACAAGATATAGCTACAAATTTGTTGTATCTTCCTCTCTCTTCACTTAACCTAGATTGGCTTTTTAGCTTAGAAAGCTAATTTTCATCAAGTATAGATTTCTCTCGTTCTACATTTTCCTTCTCAATTTGAACCAACCCCTTCTCGACTTCCAACTTGCCAACTCTTTTCTATAACTTATTGATTATCTTGGATATATATTCAATCCACTCGAGATCTAACCACTAGAAGTAGTTGCAACCTCTATCACACTATAAAAAATAAAAATAAAATTAAACTTCATTTTCCTTCCCATTATAATAGCAAACCAAATAAACCCAAAGTCAAATAAACCAATCCCCTTATATCATAATTAGGCCATATCCAAAACCTCCTTCCTAGATTTGCAGTGGTCCATGATGGCTTTATCATGGCTAGAAGATGGCAATGGCATGTCTTTAGGCCTCTATTGTCAATGCTAGATGCTTCTTCCTCCCAAACTCTTGAACTTGAAAAACTCATTTTCTTCTGAGAGAGAGAGGGAACAAGATGGAGACTAACAAAGGCTAAAAGACTAGTCCTCCACCAATTTTTGGTGGGAAGTTTTGGTGCCATCTAAGGTATTTTGGTATGTAAACTCTTTTGAGTCCACATCATTCCATCCTATTTTAATATAACCCAATAATGCCATATAAGTCAACTAATAGTAGATACCTTGTCATATAGATGTTAGTGCTGAGCTCAGACCCAAGTTGGATAGTTTGTGAAATATATTGTAATAATTTGATAAATATAGGATTGGTATTACAACAATTGAGGATGCAGGAGGTATTTGCAAATTAAGATAAAATGTAGAAAATTTTTTATTTTTTTATCCAAAAAAAAGAGGTGGAGGGCCAGGATACTTGAGGGAGGACAACTGAGGAGAGATTGCCACCCTCTCAGACTGCCATATATCCTTCCATGGTCTGACAAGTTTGAGAAAAAATGAAATATAGGAAATTTGAGATGAGGGGAGGGGGTCGATGGGAGGAACTTATCATGATCAGAGAGAGGTGTTGCCTAGCTAGACAACCTAAGAGAAGGGGATGAATTGGATTATTAAAAATTTTGACTAAGTAGTGCTGATTGTGCAGTTAATAGAAAATAGACAAAGAGCAAATTAAAAAAATAAAATAGCAAGCACACAAATCTAGTAAATTTATAGTGGTTCGGTGTACCTCAAGCATCTATGTCCACTCCCCAAATGATCTCTTAAAATTTTCACTATAATCGACCTGATTATAGTGTATTTATTTTGATCAGACTCACAAATAAATCTAATTGATTTTAACATAGGTCAATTAATTAAAACTTTTACAAGCCTTGTCCAAAGGCTTTCAAACTATTACAGCAATTTTTGAAAAAAAAATCAGTACAATAATTAAAAATCCTGTAGACGATTGATTTGTTGTCGTTGAAGCTTTCTTTGAAAAAGCTTTGAATTCCAATAGTGAATGCACTTACTTCTCCTTAAATGCACTCAAAAAAATCAAGAAGAATTTAGTTGGAAATAGATGAACTCTCTTGAAAGCTATTGAATGCTAAAAAGTGCTCTTTTCTCATGAATAATATCTCTTCTCTTTGTTTCTTGCCTCTACTTTTAACTCTTAATCATTTTCTCTAAGTTCAGATTGATTTGAAGCCAAAACTAGCCATTTCTAATCATTGAAGGTGAAAATTAGCTGTTGAAAATTTATTTGGACAAAAACAGGCTCGTTGCAGAACCAACCGTTATGCCTGTCAGACGGTGTCGAGTTAGCTCGAACTGATCTCGAACCTGCTCGAACTGCATCTAAGCCTGCTCCACTGTATTTTAGATCAGCTTGATTTCGGTTCTCAAAAAATTAGCATTTTTTCCTTCTGAGAGAGCCGACTCTGATACTGGTTGAGTCGGCTCGACTCTTAAATATTTGAATTTCAGTTTTTGTTCCACTGAGAGAGCCGGCTCTGATTTGGATTGAGTCGGCTCGACTTTCAGAACTCGAAAAATATCTTTCTATCTTTCTGAGAGGGTTGGCTCGATTTCATTTTAAGCCAACTCGGCTGCATGCCAAGTCAAAATTTCAGTTGCATTTCGTATCAAAGTTGGCTCGATTCTTCAATAAGTCAGCTCTGATTCTTTAAGAAGGCTTTTCTTGTGCTGTTTATCTTTAAAATTGATTTTACTTGATTTAATTGATCTTTAATCATACTTAAATCTTTCAACAGTATTTTTTCTTAACAAAAAATATTCTTTGACATACTTGAAAAATATTGGTTTCAATTTATACTCTAATATTTTTAATTATTAAAATCAATTCTGGGGTTAACAATCTCTCTCTTTTTTATGATGGCAAAATATTGAGCATATAGCTATGTATATATATAAAAAATTGCTCAATGTGAAGAGATATATAGTATCACAAATAAGTAAATATAATAGATTTTTACATTTCAATATACACTATATGCATAAATAATTTTTGATTTGATAAGCTATATGGAAGAGTTGCATTTTTACAAAATCTAGATGCATGAAATTCTTAAAAGATATTTAGCTATTAAAATTTAAACTCCCCCTAAATAAGTGCTTTTTATGAAGTTTATGTAGATGAAATTTTTTAACGTCCATTAATATCTTAATTCCATTAATGTTTCAGTTAATAATCTTAATCAATATACTCAATCTTTTTTTCTCCCTCTTTTTGTCAACATTAAAAAGAACATTCAAAAGTACAAACAGTACAAACAGTTGAGATAAGGTGAAGTAAACATTGATTGATAACATTCATTACATGTTTAATACAACACTTGATGACATTCTAAAGCAAAACATAAAAGACTAAAAGACATTCTAATTTTTTAGCCCTAAGAGAACTACTCCCCATCAGATAAAAACTCTATGATAGGCTCTGCTGGGTCAGAAGATGATGAGGAGGGTGTAGCTCTCCTGCTTCGGGTCCTTGCAGAGGGTCTAGAGCCAGGGTGTGGAAAACTAGTGTCAGGATGAACAACGACACTAAAAGGGGGTCTAGTAGTGGAGGAAGAGGAGGGATGTATCTGACTGGGGGTAGGTCTAGGCTGGCTAGGGGGTGGTCGAGATTGGGATGAAAAATTTGAGCAATCAACAGCCCAATCTATGGCTCCAACTTGCACATCGTTGTAATGAGAATGCCAACACTGCCCTGCTAAAAAATGATAGCATCGTGAACTCTCTTCGTCACCCAGGCAGCCTTCTAAGTCAGACGCTCAATGCTTTGAGGTAAATCAGAGGTTCCACTTGAGACTTTTCTAAGATTTTTAGTCTCTGAGACAGACCACTGATCTATTGACTAAGCTCCTCATGCTGTCCCTGAGATGATATCCTATGCTCTTTAAGACTTGGAAGCATCTACTATCTAAACTCAGTAAACATTGCTTCCATTCTTTTCGTAATCTACTCCACGACCCTTTTAGAACTAAAACCATGATGCATAAAAGGGGTTGGGGAGAGACAGGAGCTCCAGGTAGATACTCTCCTACAATAGTTATGGGGGTTGGTGCTGGTGCTAGTGAAGATGGTCTAGCTGTAGGTGCTGGTGAGGATGGGCTGGAAGAGTTTGAGGGGGATGATGAAGATCCAAATGTATGAACATGTCCTCCCTCAACTTTTCTTACCCACTAACCATTCATTTTATGGTATCCCATGCGATGCAGTGAGTGAATAGAGTAATAGTCATGTGGGTGAGGGACTTGAAATCCTCACCATCTAAGTCAATTCCAGCATCAATGAATATCGCAGTGAAGTCCATACCATAGGGCAAACAAGATTTGATCTTTGATCTCCCAGCAACACCCCTAATCTGCTCAATCATCATAAATGGTAGGTCCATTGCAGTCCCCTCAATCATGCGAACTATCACAGTAAGATTTTTTCTTGATACCCAATCAAATCTTCCCATCCTAGGAAAGAAGATCCTGCAAATCATACTATGGAGAAGCTTCAGCTCAGTAGGCAAAAGATTGGCTTTATAAAAGTCAAAGTTCTCCACATCATCTCTACTTAGAATCCTTCTTAAGCCATCAAAATCATTTTCTAGCTTAGGTACACCGATTCCAGAAGACGGCATTTTCAAAAGATGCCCTAGCTTTCTCTAGTCTAGGACAATCTCAGTCCCTTTTACCATAAACTAGATAAGTCCGTATCTATTTTCAAATTTTCAAAAAATGCTCTCACACAGTTGGGATAGGTCGATAACTTGAGAGAATAAATTTTTTCCCACCCTTATTGATGAATCCAAGACCCAATGTGAAAGTTCTCCCCATCCAAAAAATCAAAACTAATCTTCTTGCCCATAGTGACTACTCGTGATGCCATAAAGACCTGATTTGGTGGAAAGATCGATGCAGAAGGTGCAGGGCAAGATCTTCAAGCTGTTGCTTTCGCTTGGATCGTGCCTCATGCTCCATGACCTTACCTCACCTCTTAGGACCACGGTTCAAGCTTGGGGTGCCATTGCTTGGATTCCCAAGGTTTTGGAGGATAGGAAGAGGAAAGATGTTTTGGTGGGTTTAGGAACGAGCCAAAAGGATTTGAGATGGGGCATGCTCGAAAGAGTGAGTGAATAGGGTTTGGGAAAGTTAGACGTTTTAAGTAAAAAACTGGGTCCGAACCGTCGAGTCAGCTCGAATCTCTATTTGCGTTAGCTCGATAGTTGAGTCAGCTCGACTGCACAGTCGAGCCAGCTGGGCCCAGTTTCAGAAATAAAATAAAATTCAAAAAAGTTTAAATTTGTCCAAAAAGTTTCTAAAATCTTAGATCAAATCAACTAATATATGAACAAAAAGTTATTAAGTGATTTTTAATCAGAAGGTTTCACAAATTTCTAATTTATCTCTAATCATATTAAATCTATCTTCATTCAAAGATTTTATAAAAATATTAGATAATTAATTTTTAGTAAAAATAAATTCAAGTACGATATCACTATTTTAAATATGATCTTTAATAAAGTGGTGCCTTATTTTAATATATTTTATTCTTGAGTGTTGAATGAAATTTTTTGTTAAATTTATAGCACTAGTATTATCACATCTTAAAAAAAATTATTTTGATCAATACCATGATTCTTAAGTTGTTGCTTAATCCAGAGAAGTTGAGCACAGCAACTTTCAACTACAACGTACTCGACCTCGACTGTGGACAATACTACCGAATTTTACTTTTTGCTAAATCAAAAGATTAAATTCAACCCAAGAAATTGGTATATGCCACTGGTACTTTTTCTATCAATTTTATATCCACCATAATTAGCATCAAATATCTAATTAAATAATTAATGTACGCTTAGAATATCATAAACCTAAGTATTGTGTTCCCATCAAGTATCTTAAAATTCTTTTAATAGCGGGCATATAAAATTCTTTAGGATTAGACTGAAATCTAGCATATATGCATATGCTAAATATGATATCCGATCTACTTATTGTAAAATAAAGTAAAGAACTAATTATACCTCTATAAAACTTTTGGTTAACATCTTCATGATTTTCATCTTTATTTAATTTGCATGAGGGGCACATGGCATTTCAATAGCTTTGACACTCTCCATTCTAAATTTTTTAAGTATCTCCTTGATGTACTTATATTAGCTTAGTTGATAAAGATTTCTTCTTTATTTGTTTGATTTGAAGATCGAGAAAAAAATTAGCTCTTCCATCATGCTCATTTCAAATTTATCCTGCATCAATTTAGCAAATTCTTGATAAAGAATTTTATTAGTATAACCAAAGATAATGTCATCCACATATATTTGAACAATCAGTAAATCTATTTCCTTTCTTTTCAAAAATAAAGTAGCATCTATACTACCTCTAGTAAAATCATTATTGAACAGAAATTTACTTAATCTACCATACCATGCTTTTGATGCTTGTTTTAAACCATACGATACTTTATTAAGTTTAAAAATATAATTTGGATACGCATGATCTTCAAAACCTGATGGTTATCCTACAAAAATCTCTTCAGCAATGAAACTATTTAAAAATATACTTTTTATATTCATTTGATATAATTTGAAACTTATATAATAACAAATGCAAGTAGCAATCTAATAGCTTCTAATCTAGCTATAGGTGCATATGTTTCATAAAAATCTATTCTTTCTTCCTAATTATATCCCTTAACAACTAATCTTGCTTTATTTCTTACTATATTATTATTTTTATCTAATTTATTTCTGAATACCCACTTAGTTCCTATTATTGGGTGATCAATAAGTCTATCAATTAATATCCATACTTTGTTTCTTTCAAACTGATTTAATTCTTCTTGTATAGCAATCATCCAATTTGGATTATTTCAGTGTCTTCAATGATTTTAGGTTCTATTTGAGAAACCAAAGCAAGATAATCATGATTTTCTCTAAAGTGGATCTAGTTCTTACACTTTGTAAGGGATTACCAATTATGAGATCTTTAAGATGATTATGGGTATACCTCCATTCTTGAGATAGATCATCATGCTTTTTATTCATATCTTCTTCTTGGATTTCTTCATGATCATTACCTTTGGAATCTCCCTCTTCATCATGATTGGATTTGTCTTTCAAGTTGTTTCTTTACTCCTTTTTCTAAGCTTCCTGCATTATCATCAAGAGCATCTTCCTTTCTCAAAGATTAGTTGTTAGTTTCATCAAAGATTACATGAATAGACTCTTCAACAACTAAAGTATATTTGTTGAAGACTCTATATGCTTTACTAGATATGAAGTATCCAAAGAAGATACCCTCATCTAACTTAGCATCAAATTTTTTAAGATTATATTTTTATTATTTAGGATAAAATATTTACATCCAAAGACATAAAAATAACTAATATTTGATTTTTTTTTTTTCCAAAATTTATAGGGAGTTTTCTTAAGAATTGGATGAATCAAAATATAGTTTAAAATATAGCAAGCAATATTTATAGCTTTAACCCAAAAGTACTTTGGAAGATTTTCTTCATATAACATGGTTTTAGCCATTTCTTCTAAAGTTCTATTCTTTCTCTCAATAATGTATTTTGTTGAGATGTTCTTAGAGCAAAAAAATTATATTCTATACCATTTTTATTAAAAAATATTTTTAAATTTTTATTTTTAAATTCAATACCATAGTCACTTTGAATTTTAACAATTGTGGAGTTCTTTTTATTTAAAATTTTTTGATAGAATTTTGAAAATATAGAAAATGCTTCATCTTTGTGCACTAAAAATAAAATCTAAGTAAAATAAGAAAAATCATCTATGATCATAAGTCTATACTTCTTCTCTCCTAGGCTTGTAGTCCTAGTAGGTCCGAATAGATCTATATGAATCAACTCAAGTGGTCTAGTAGTTGAAACTATATTTTTAGATTTAAAATTCTTTCTAGTTTGTTTACCAAATTATCATACATCACAAATATGATCATTTTCTAAATTTAGTTTAGGTAAACCTTTAACTAGATCTTTTGCAATCAATTTTGATAAGATATTCATGCTTGCATGACCCAATTTATGATGCAATAGCCAATCAATTTTTTTGATCTTAGCATCCTTAGCAATAAGACATTGACCACTCTTTATGGCTATCTCATCAAGATCAACCATATAGATATTACCATGCTTATATCCAATAAATTTGATACTATTGAAAAATATGTCCCAAAGTCAATTGTTAGATGATTGTGCTCATCTTGTAAACTATATATAAATTTTTATTAATAAAAATTATTTGATATTTTTATTATAAATTGACCATCTTTGAACTCCTGTGTTGTAATGAAGTCCTTAGAACTATATATATTAATCGACAAAGGAGGATTTATCGTTAAGTCCTTAAAATTATTCGCGACCAAATGATACGCTATTACTAGGATGATAGCGATATCAAGTGTAGGTCGTTGTGTACTATATGAGTTGGTTATCCTCTTAACCAAAGAGTGTAGAGATACTGTTATGACATGCAGATAAAATATAGGAGTACATTCGCATCGAACGTGACCATGTGCCAATACTCTGCTGTCAAGAGTAGCTTGTGAAGGATATGGGCATAAGTATCTCTCCGACTTAAGACCACCATGGTGATTTATAAGCAACTCACTGTACTTTATATCGAACTATCTGAGTTTCTAACTTAGTGACAGAAGGATACTAGGTGCAGTCAAGTACTTATCAAGTTGGTGTGTGAGTCAAGATAGAATTGAGCCCTCTGAATTGGTAGGAGATATGCATCAGTGTATTTCAATTTAGCAAAATCTTGGTCAAATAATCCATAAAATAGATTTGAAAGGTTGAAATACAATATGATTGACTTAATTAGGATTGACAGTTAAATCTTAAGTCACCTTGAGTATTTAGATCAAAAGGATGAATTATACGATAACCATACGCCAGTTGGTTCTAGAAGGTTGCTTTGTAACACTTCGATCTATCCGATCGTCGGATCATTATTGCTAGATGGTTACATCGATTAATATAGAAAGTTATTTCTATACTACCGACTTAGGTTCGAACCTATGAGATCATACGTATTAGAAGATTTAGTCAGATCTAATGGCTGAAGAGTCCAATTAGATTGTGACTCTGGTGAAGAGCCCTACTTGGACTAGGACTCGTGGGAGAGTCCCACTGGGACTGAGACTCTATCATTTATGAAGAATTAATTAATAATTAAATTATTAATTAATTTAATTTGATTGAGTAAAGAATTTTGAAACAAGTTTAATTGAATTAGATTCAGTTCGACTCAGATTGAGATTGATATGATCAAACCCGATTATAAGAAAAATTTGATCCTAATCCGATCAGGATTTGGACTCGGCTAATTCCTAGTTGAGTTAAAAATTTGATGAGATATTTAGATTTTTTATTGGATTAGGTTCATTTCTATCATGGTTTCAATCCAAATTTGATTTGGATTAGAATTGAATAGAAATGAAGAGTCCAAGTCAGACTAGGACTCTATCCTTATCTTTTGCACCACATCTGGATCCATACCAATTTTTCCATGCCTAATTAGATTTGGATTGTGAGTTTTGGCATCATGAGAGAGGATCCAATAAGAGTGGTCGGCTATAGCTGATGAGTCATAATATTATCTTTTGCCTAATTCGAATGCGATCCAAATTAGAAATAAGATGCAGACTAGGAAAGAGATTTTTTGTATATAGTATATTATTGGAGTCATATTATTTTTTTTATTTTTTTTAAAAAAATTCTTTGGCATATAAGACTTCAAATTTCTTCTCCATGTTCTAATGATTTTTTTTGAAATTTTGGGGATGCCAAAAAGGGTTTTGGTGTTGATTCATGGCATCCTTTCTTGGAAAGTTTTAATTCCTAGTCTATAAAAAGGGACCCCTCTCTTGGACGTCCTATGATCAATTCTCTTGTAGATTTTTTATTTTAAGAGCTTCTTCTCCTCCTCCTCTCTTCCTCCTCCAATCTTCTATCACTTTAGAGTGTCTAAGATATTTGTAGAAGAAGGAAGAGGTCAACTATCGAAGTTGTTTGCAGACTAGCATTTCCGAGCCCCTGATCTGTGCTAGTCTTCGTGTAGATTTTTTTATAGAGGCAAGATGACTTCGTGTGGCTGTGAGTAACCTATGGAACACCCTCTCTAACCATTAGATCAGAGGAGATCAGGATCAAAATTTATTTGGTAATGATCTCTAACTTATTTTGATTCCTATGGTAGATCTAATATTAGATCTAGAATTTCAGCATCGATGAGATCGATGTGATTTTTATTTTCAGATCTAAAGTATATTTTTTCATATCAAAGATCTTGATGTGGTAGTTTAAGATTAGATCTTATACATTGATTAGAATTAAATTATTTAATCTATTATTTTTTCTGCATAAAATTTTTAATTGTATGTAATGCACTACCGTAAATTTTTATCAACTGGTATCAGAGCCAGGTTGTTTTGATATGAATTAATATGACTTTAGATCTAATTTTTTATTATTAGATCTAATTATTTATGATTTGGATTAGATCTAAATTAGTTTATTTTCAGATCTGATTATTATTTATTTAGATTAGATGTTTTGAGTAGCAAAGTACTCGGATTGGGTAATCACCAGGCCGTCCGGTCATAGGAGCAAGTAGGTTTTCATGACCCTCTCATTCCATTCAATGGGGTGCTCTTCATGGTGTGTAGGGGTGGCACTGTAAGGTCCATAAAGAAGAAAGTGAAAAGAAAAAACTTACTTTCTTGCAAAATCCTATATCTTGAAACTCTAGATGTTATTGTATGTGATGTAAGTTGCGAAGATAGTTAGTTATATCTAATCTTATTTAGTCAAAATTATTTTGATCTAAAATCATAAAAAATTTAGATTTAATCTAAAAAATTTTATGACTTGATGTAAAAAGTTTACATGAAAAATTATTTTTAAAACTTTAACTATGTTGATACAAAACTTAATTGAGAATTAAGTATCAAGCTAATTGGATCTAGAATTGTGATTTAGATCTAATGATATTGCATAAAATATGGGGCATGGGTTAGCTCAAATCAGATCCTTCTCTCTAATTGGGTTAGACCTAAGGTTAGAATCAAAGAATTGATTGATCATATAGAGAAATTGATTAAGTCTAACCAAATATTAAATTAGATTAATTAGATTTTCTAGTACAATAGTTGTAGATGGTCAAGTTCATATCTTTGATTAACCAAATGGACCTTGATTGTGGCTCAGTAGTTGAACCGAATCATTAGGTTGGTCAAATCAAAACTAATTAATCAATTGGTGTCTAAGGTAAGTTTGATATTTCGATCGGTGGTCTTTAATTGAGAGCGGCTTACCTGACCATTTCGATGATGTCTAAGGCAAGCTTAGCAGACCCTCCTATCGATCTCACTTACCTGACCAATTTGATAAACTAGATTTTGATTAGATCACGAAGTGATTCGAGTTAGCCCATGCCATTAAGGTTGATCAGTGTGACTGATCTAGATGCCAGTTCAATCAGCATGACCTAATCCGATTCAGTGATTTGGTGAAGTCAGTGGGAGGATTATGGTCTACTGATTGATCTTTTCTTCTCTTCTCTCTTCTCTAAATTGATTAAATCTTCTAAATTATTAGATCTTTAAAATAAGCTGGTTATGGTGATATCTAGATTATAGCCTCCCATTAAGGTGAGTGATAATGGGTCCATTATTTTTGATTGACATTACAGGCACCATCCGTCTGATATTCTCTTTGAATGATGAATTATCATTCATCATATGATGACTTTGATGAACTATCTGATGATAGTTGAGTTGATCGAGCCATCTTCGGGCTTGATCACTTATTAGGTAGAATTACTGAGTAGGTTCATATTAATGGTTTGACCTAATCGAAACTTTCAGTGGAGGTCCATCGCCTACTGAAATAAAATTTGGGACTAAATTAAATACTAAAAATTATTAAAAAAATAATTAGTTCAGAACCTATCCATAGGTGTATATGGATTGATCGAGCCATCTTCGGACCTATATGTAGTCTGTGTGGATTCTAGTACTCGCTAAGAAATTAAGATAATTCTTGAATTGGAGGTAGAGATTACCAATTCATATAAAATAGTGAAAAGACCTTTAGACTAAAATCTAAATCTTTAGGATTAATAAATTCATATACTAATTAGGTTTAGTGCTCTTCCTTGTATGTACAGATATGGCCTCAAACTTCTCACTCCGATCACTGTTGGACAGTGAGAAGCTTATCGGATTGAATTTTGATAATTGGTATCAAAAATTAAAGATTGTCCTGGAGCACGAGTAGATCCTTTATGTGATAACGAATCCGACACCTGAGGAGTCTGCTCCTAATGTCCGAGGAGCGTCTAAGATACTTATTTGAAGTGGCTCAACGACTGCACCATAGTTCATTGCATCATGTGGGCTTCCATGAACGACAAGTTCAGCTGAAAGTTTGAAGAAGCTTAGTCAGAGGAAATGCTTCAAGTGTTGAGGGATTCCTTTGGTACATCTAACAAGTTGAGCGGCACAAAATTAGTTGCATCATTTTCAATGCCAGATGAGGAAGGGTGTATCTGTTACTGATCATGTGTTGTACATGATCGAGCAGATTGAAAAATTGAGCAAACTCGACTTTTTTTGTATGAACAGCTGGGGAAAGATACGATGCTAACTCTCTTCCAAGTCCTACCTGTCGTTCCTCAGTCATTTCAGAATGACGAAGCCTATAGTCAACTACCACGGTCTGTTGGGGCTACAGACTTTTGAGAAAAATCACAGCTCCACAAGGAGACAGTGAATCTAGTGGGAGAATCTTCTTCGAGTAGTCATCATCCCTTTAAGAAAGGAAAAAAAAAGAAGAATAAGAAGGTGCCTGGTGCTGGGAGTCAGTTCTAGAAATTCAAGTTCAAGTTGATCAAAGTCAGGCAGAGTGCTTCTTTTGCAAGAAGCAGGGTCACTGAAAGAGAAATTGTCCTCAGTATATCGCTTCTCTTGATCCAAACAGGCCAAAGAAGAAGAAACAATCAGTTGCTAGATAAGGTACTTATGTGATAACACCTTATAACTTCTCTCTTATAGATACAATGACCTAGGTATTGGATACTGGAAGTCCTATTCATATTTGAATTTGTTGCAGGGTCTTCAAGTCACTAGGAGATTTGGAGAAGGAGAGATTCTTAAATGTTGGAGATGGGAGATCAGTTTCAGTTCTAGCTTTAAAAATCATCAAGCTTGTATTCGAGTCTCAATATATTATTCTTAATAAGTGTCACTACTGTCTTAATTTTTTTTAAATATTATTTTTGTAGGTCTTTTGGCCAATTTAAATTATGAAATATCAATAAAAAAAAATTTATGATATCATTTTGAATGGTGTTACAATTTTATATGGACAGTTGAACAATGGTATCTATATTGTATCTAGGCCTAATGTAATGTATATTTCAAATAAACGTCTTAAAATAGATGATGTCACAGATGCCTACTTTGCATTGTAGGCTAGGTCATATCAATAAGAACAGGATGAATAAGTTGGCTCAAGAAGAAATTCTTGATAAATATGATTATGAATCATTACCTATCTGTGAGTCTTGTTTGCTTGGAAAGATGATCAAATCACCTTTTATTAAAAAGATGAACGAGCCAGTGATGTGCTGGGTCTGATACATACCGATGTATATGGACCTATGAGCATATGTGCCAGAGGAGGGTATAGCTACTTCATCACGTTCGCAGATGATCTATCTAGGTATGGGTATGTCTATTTAATGAAACATAAGTCCGAATCGTTTGAAATGTTCAAATGGTTCGTAATGAAGTAGAGAAACTAACTGAAAAAAGTATTAAAATTTTTTGGTCTGACCGAAGAGGTCAATATCTTTCTAGTGAATTTCTAACATATTTAGGAGAGAATGGGATTCTCTCCCAATGGACCCTCCAAAGAACCACAGCATAATGGCATCTCAAAAAGGAGGAATCGAACCTTATTGGACATGGTTTGATCCATGATGGGGTTTGCAACTCTATGATCTTTTTTGGAGATATGCACTTGAAACAGCCTATCTTGTACTCAATAATATTCTGAGCAAATCAGTTAGTAAGACATCATATGAGATATGGTCAGGACGTAGGCCGAACCTCTCTTACTTTAAGGTCTAGAGGTGTCCAGCTTACGTGAAACGATTACAAACTGATAAGCTCAGTCATAAATTCGATAAGTATAATTTCGTAGGGTACCCCAAGAAAATGAGGAGATATTACTTTTACCTGTCTGCTGAACAAAAAGTGTTTGTCAGTAGTAAGGCACATTTTTTGAAAAAAAAATTCCTTAATGAAGGAATAAGTGCCTCTAAAATTGAGCTTGACGAAGTTCGACAGGTAGAAGAACCGACACCAATGATTGAATCTGAACGAATTTAATAAGATCAAACCTGGAGCCCAATGAACAAACATCCTTAAGGTGATTCAGTAGAGTACCACATCAGCCGAACAGATACTTGATTTTTTGGTTTGGGATGGAGATCCTGTCGAACTCGATGAGAATGATGAGGATCCGATCACCTACATGGATACAATGCAGAGATTTGACTCTGATAAATGGCTTGAAGCCATGAGATCCGAAATGGAGTCCATAAAGGTCAACGATGTATGGACATTAGTTGACCCACCTGAAGAGGTAAAGCCCATAGGGTGTAAGTGATTTTCAAGAGGAAGAGGAGCGTAGATAGAAAAGTGGAGACCTATAAAGCCCGTTTGTTTTCAAAGTTATTATCAGTGTTATGGTATTGACTATGATGAGATATTTTCTCCTGTGACAATGCTCAAATCTATTCAGATCATGCTTGTGATAGCAGCATATCTGAACTATGAAGTCTGGCAAATGGATGTGAAGATAGCTTTCCTAAATGGAGAGATGAACGAAAAGGTGTATATGATACAACCTGAAGGATTCATATCCACAGATGAGTCCAAGGTGTGCAAGCTTCAGAGATTTATTTATGGATTGAAGCAAGTATTTCAGAGTTGGAACATACGTTTTGATACAGTGATCAGAAGTATAGCTTCGTTAGTAATAGAGAGAAACCTGCATATATAAATGAACAAATGGTTCAATAATTATATTTTTTATGTTGTATGTGAATGACATTCTCTTAATCAGAAATGATATCCCTGCATTATAGAGAATAAAAATGTGGCTGTCGTCATAATTCTTCATAAAAAATTTGAGAGAAACAGCCTACATCCTAGGGATAAAGATCTATAGAGATAGATATTTAAAAGGCTGCTCAGGCTCTCTCAATTCACGTACATAGAGACTATGCTGAAATGATTCAACATAGAGAATTTCAAAAAAGACTATCTTTTGATAGGCCAAAAAATTTTTCTTTCGAAAGAAGATTGTCCGACAACTCCTCAAGAGAGAGAGCATATGAGTAGAGTTTCAAATCTTCGACAATGGTTCTATTATGTACGTCATGATATGTACGAGATCAAACATAGCATACTCATTAGGGATAGTGAGTAGATACCAATCTGATCAGGAGAAAATCACTGGAAGGTTGTAAAGACCATTTTTTAAGTATTTAAGAAATACTAAGGACCAGTGGCTTGTGTATGGTGAAACTGACTTGAAACTTATGGGGTTCACCGACTCCACTTTCAGTCAAATCATGATGATAGTAAGAGTGTATCGGATTATATTTTTATCCTAAATGGTGAGTAATCTGCTGAAAAAATTTCAAGTAGAATACTATGGCAGACTCTATTTGCGAAGCAGAGTATATCGCGGCAT